>NW_008629980.1:0-379 GCF_000691845.1 Merops nubicus | reverse complement strand
CTACGAGCCCCCCGTTTCATCTGGACTGCTACCACCACCTTAACTACAGAGTGTCAGATTGTATTCTGACTCTGTGGTTCCTCTTTGTAGTATTGCATTTATTTTATTTTTCCTATTAAATTGTATTTCTGACTTGGAGTCTCTCACTGGTTTGCTTTCAAACCATTGCACAGGGTCAGACAATGGATGCTGCATCATTTTATGTACTGGTATAGATATAGCCAAAGAGGTGTAAGCAGTGAAGAAAGACATATAAGATAATGAAAGATGAACTTGACAGTTTTTAATTTGCATTGTCTGAAACTGGGACTTGGGTGCAAGTAGCAAGAGATGAGAGCTGCTGTTAGTAAGACTTTTCAAACTTGAAGAGGGGCCAGAC
>NW_008629979.1:3383-21830 GCF_000691845.1 Merops nubicus | reverse complement strand
TCTAGTGGTCCACCCATCAAACCCATCATAGCTTCAGCTGTTCTGACTTCAGGTTACGTCAGATAGTATACAGCTGAATGGGTATTCCTTGTGCACAGTCTGACATATAGGGGGAAAAAAAAAGTGTTAAATACATTCTTATTCATGTAACATTGTTACTACTGTAAAAAAAGAGCAACATTAATATTAGTGAAATTTGCTTATCATCTCCCTGTTATGTTCACTTTGGCTTTAACTTTTTATGTAGACTTTTCCAGGATATAAATCAGATCCTTAACCTAGTAAGCTGATGGCATTACATCATATTAATGAAGCTGTTACCACTAATGTCAACTCAGTATCTGATGGCTAACACTTAGATGCATTTTTTTAAAGAGTTTACAAAATCACTTAGCTGCAAGTTTTAATATGTATCATTATGATTGTCAAGTTTAATGGCAAAATATTGAGAAATATGAATATGAAACTTGACAAGAAAAAAACGCTAACAAGAACTGTACATATTTGGGTTTCTTTTGTTGGTGGGAGTTTAGGGGCTGATTTTTTTTTAATGGTTTGGATTATTTTTTGGCAGGGTGAAGTGGATGTTATGATTCTAATTTAATTGGACTATTTTTTTCAAATAATTTATGCTACTTTCCCCAAAATTTTGCTCTTTCCATGCACAATGTGTTGTGCCACTTTGGTTTAAATTGCAAAACACAGACATAGTAATTTTAAGGAAGCTTTGTGGTAAACATGTCTAGTTACATACATTTAGATCACTTAGCCAGTTTTCTGAGCCAATTATAAATTACACAGCCAAATTATTAAGAAGTCTATTCCAAACTAAGATCCATTGGTACCATAAAGCTTTGGGTTGGCTCAGAGGAAGAGGAGAATAAGGACACACCTAAACCTTCTACACATAACTTTATCTATATGTATGACATGTGAGGCACAATTCATTTTTTTTAAAAACACTTATCTTGGAGTATAGTGGTTAATAATTTTGGATAGGATTCATGTTGCCTAACATTTATCATCTAAAATGTTGGTGTTATGGCAAAGCTTGTTATTTAAACTTCCGGTATAATCAATGTGATGGATGAACGTAAATACATCAGTCACATTTTGAGACAATGTTTAGTCCACAGCTGAGACTCCTTGTTGTAGGAGAACAAAATAAGCAGAGCTAAATAGACTGCCTCACAAAACTCTGCAGGCTGAAGGAATCCTCCTCTACCATACTTCTGGCAACTGCTACATCTATTGAGACTGCTAGGGAATCATCCATAGATAATGACCTACCGCTCACCTAAATGGAGTGACAAACTGTAAGGTGAGGAACCCTTCCACCCAGAAAAACATGTCATGTAGAATGTCAAAAAATAGACAATTAGACACCTGCAATTCCCTGCAAATACCATGACACACCCCTTTTACGTCATGGTTGCACACATTACCTTTTCCTCTTTTTCCCTTCTTGTTCACTGGACTTGAGAATTATTATGTTTATGGGGGTTTCTGTTTATGAAAAATTCGAATAACTGTGTATGATTTTATATAACTTGTATGAAATTTGTCCTTTAAAGAAAGCTCAATAGAGAGATTTAAAAGTTCTGTAACTTCAAGTATTTTCTACTTTATATTTTGGAAGTTGGAAATTAGCAGTCTGAATTTTGAGAAAGGTCAACAAGACACACACCTAAAACAATGCTTGAGTTTTATTTTCACAGCACAGGGCAATGTGCTTACATGAGATTTTTATTCTCCACAAGCCCTGGGCTAAAAATTCAAGTTGAGTAACTGGAATTGTGTTGATACAAAGTTAATTTTATTTTTAGGAACAACAGTCTCTTCGGGGCATTAAAATCTTGGCTGTGAAGGCAAACTCATCCCTATTTGATGTTGATAAAGACGTACAAGTGCTTTTATTTTCCTAATGCATGGTGAAGGCTTTCTGGTTCATCCACAGTTCTACCATCCTGAGGGACACAGCCAGAAGCACACTGAACTACTACAGCAGCACTGGGATAAGTTTTACTACTTACAGTGTGTGGTGAAGGCTAGTCCCTGTTCTTCCTTTAAAGAGTATTAGAAAAGAAAATGTCTCAGTCCTTTTGGATTTGTATGGATGAAAAAAAAAAAAATACACAACAACAACCACCAAAAACCAAAACCAAAACCAAAATCAAACCAAACAAAACTAAAAAAAAAAAAAAAACAAAAAAAAACACACAAAAAAACCCACAGCCCTGGAACGGAATACAAAGTATCTATTTCTTTAACAAAGAAAATAATGTGAAAAACTAAACAAACAAAAAAGCTTATTATGAAAAAAAGGTCCATTTCAGAGTCATTTTGTTTGAAAGACATTATGAAACTAATCTCTAATCCATGTGATTGGTTTTTTAGACAAGTCATAAACAGAGTTGGTTTAATTCCAAAACAGAAGGATGAAATTGTAATGAAATGATAATTAACTGATATCTGGAAGATATTGCACTTGCTAGTTCATTTATTTCAGGGTTTATTTATAATTAAGAGCTTCCTTTCATAAAATTTATAGATGTGTTAGAATGCAATGATAATTTTTATTTATACTTAATAGTCACCCAGGGATGACTATAGCAGATATTAATCAATGGAGTATAAAGATTACTTTCCACCTCTCTCACCCTCCCATTTTTAAACAACCTAGAAGATGGTGGTTTGGTAGAACTTCATTGAAAAATATGTACACAATGGAACTGAAATGAAAATTACATCTGTAATTTTGTTAACACTAACATTTTAAACCCTTGAAGTGATGGTTTATAATCCAACCAATTTAATTTATAATCCAGGAAGAATATGAGGGAAGTCAAGTAAACTGTAGGTGTAGATAGAACAATGATTGTTAATTAGGAACTTTTCATTTAATTAATAATTTTATTTTATTGTTCACTGTGGTATTTTTCAGGCAAGATAGTAACAAAAATCTAAAGCATTTACTCAGCCTCATAGAACTGGAGCAAACAGCTGGCTTTGATGATCAGTGAAATGCCAGGGTTAAACCCCCAGCCCTGAATGACGGTTGGCATATGGATGATGTCCACAACCAGGCAAGAAAGACCCTCCTGACTGGCTTTCACCCAGGGTCTGGCCAGCCTTGGGTGGGAACTGATTAGGAGATCACCACCAGGTGATCATATTAACTTGGAGGCTTGGCAAGAAGCCACACATATAAGAACTGACTCTATCTATATAGTTTCTATGCTGTGTGAGGGTGCTGGTTTTTAGAAGGACTCTCTGCCTCTTCATAGGAAGTGTAGCTTCCGGAGTGGAGGGTAGCAGAACACAATTGTGAGTGGAGTTTTCAGGGTGGCAGAACAAGACTGTGAGTAAGCTTCTACATAATTGGACTGATCACTGGGTTCCTTCCATCTCCATGGCTTGGTTCCATGGCTGTCTTCCTCCCTTCTTCAGATCCTTTGTGGTGAGTAAATGCATTGACTTGTTCCTTCTTTCACTTGTCCGGCACATTGGCTCTCTGGTGTGCCATGTGGTAGCAGAGGGTGGAGTTTGGATGCTGATCTCCTCATTAATGATGATATCCTTCCTAGTCAGGCAAACAGTCATCAGAAGAATCCATGACAACCACTGGTAAATCTTAGGCTAGTTCAATGAGTTTTATTTGAGCTGTTTGGGGAGATAAGACAGGCCACTGTTTCCTTATAGCTCTGGGATATTCAGATGACAAAACCACAGATTCAGGGACCAAAAAATAGAAGTTGAGTAAAATCTCTGAGGATCTGTGACTGCAAACTCACAGTACAGAGGGTATGCAGAAGAATGTAAATAAATAAATAAGTTTCTCTTGAAACACAGGTGACAGAGGTAGAGTGACAAAATCTTTACGAATAATATCAATACGCAGTGTTGATCTTTCTTCTAAGGCCTTTAAGTCTTTTCCTGATCTGTTACAAGGGCTATTTATGCTTTGTGTATGTAAACCAGGATTCATTTGACTTTATAATAGATTTTAAGAAATCTGTAGCTTAAGATAGGCAATGATGTCAGTATTCATTTGTGGGGGGAAAAAAGTCACCTTGTGCCATTTAAAAATCTTAGGAAAATCTATTCCTTTCTGAAAGACTGAAGAAATAAGACAAACTTGGAGAGGCTCTCCCAGAGAATTAGGTATAGGTCTTGCATTCCACTGTGCCTAAAAATGATATTATAAGCCTGTGTTTGGGCAATTAAATCTAGATCCAGATTACATAGTTGCTGAATAATAAGAATTCATCACTTCCAGAAGGTGATTTATCTCATATAATTTGAACACCTATTCTATGATGACATACATTTCTGGAGATGACTGTTTCTTCAAGTGAAAATGGTTGAATAGTTTTGACTAAGTGTGTGGTTTAGACCAGCACTTGCCACCTCAGCATAGTTTTCAACTTACTGAAGGATAAAACTTTAGTCTACACAATCTAAAGAAAATACCTTGCCTTGATGTCAAAGTCAAGACCTACTAATGCCCTCAGTGATCTGACACTTGATGACAAACAGGAGCTTTGAGTTGTTCATAGATTCCAAGAATAAGGAATTCTCTAATCATGTTGATCTCAATGACATACAGAGGAAAAATTAGCTGACTGGACATAGGAGTCTATTTAGGAACAGTACCCTGAACTACTAACTGAAGTACTAACTCTATTTATTGACTTGCATTACTTTTAGTAGATGCTTAGATGTGCTTCATGTGTGGATATGTCTATTGTAGATACTTAAATAGAGCTATCTAAAACCAGATCTGAATCTCACTGTAAATTCTGAGCAGACTGTTTACCTATCCTACCAAAAAATCTAAAGGTTATTCCCTTTGATGTGGGTTAGGAACTACATCTTAATTCTGGTTCTCATAACTCTTAGGTGCTACATGAGCTTTACATGAGATTAATCTTTTTGACAAGTTCTGCAAAATATATGGAATTCCAACTTTTGATTAAGATAACTGAAAGGAAAGCATAATTGTTTCTATCTACATTAGTACTACACCAGCTCTAGATGCTGAGTGAAACAGTTTCCATTCAACAGATCTTAAAATTCATCTGCTGGTTACAAAACCAAGACCTTGCCAATGCATTTACGGTAAATTGAACCACCAGCTGCTTCAGAAGTACTCATAGGGTACTAGTACGAGTAGTGCTAGTGGGTTTTCCTACTATTTGGCAAGACAAATCCGATCTACTCTAACATATTTAGAGCAGAGACTCGCACCTAAAGTCCAAACAATATTATGCTACTTGCCATAAAAATATCAACACTATAATGAACATTGGAAGCAACAACATCCTCCTCTAATCTTATGATAGCGGCTCTTTTTCTATGTCCTGTTCATGAGCCAGTGAATCCCTCCAAGACACTCTTGATACAGTGGAAAACGTGCCGGGAAATGAAATATTTGTTAACATTTCTCAGGGTTTACAGATCTGTCAGCAAGCTAAGAAATTAGATTGTTTTGTCTGTTCATGTTGAATCCCACTTGGCTGATGCCAGAATAAGATTAAAATGCATACAAAACCACTTATTCATAACACAAAATATAAACAACACTAATTTAAGCAATAATAACCAAAACAATCAGAACAAAACAAAGCCAAAACCCAGAAGTTTTATTATTAATAGTTTTCCATTAAAGAATAAATGTGCACATATAATAACTTTATAGGTCTCATTTTTTCATGTGTCCAGAAAACCTTAATCTCTCATTCAAAACTCATCCTATTTCTTCCTTATCAAGAAGATAAGTATTCTTGGCAGGCATTAGTTGTGAACCTCATAAAGTTCAACACGGTCAAGTGCAAGATCCTGCACCTGGGTCAGGGCAGTCTCCATCATCAATAAAATTTGGGGGATGAATAGATTGAGAGCAGCCCTGCAGAGAAAGACTTGGGGATACTGGTGGATGAAACATTGGGCCTGAGACAGAAATGTGTGCTTGAAGCCCAGAAATCTAATTGTATCCTTGGCTGCATCAAAGCAAGTGTGGCCAGGAGGGTGAGGCGTGTGATTATCCTTCTCTGCTCACATAAGACCTCACATGGACTATTACATCCAGCTCTGGAGTACTGAGCATGTGACAGACATGGACCTGTTAAAATAGGTCCAGAGTAAGGCCAGGAAAATGAACAGGAAGCTAGAACACCTATCCTCTGACAAAAGGCTGAGAGAGTTGGAGTTGGTCAACTTGGAGAAAAGAGGGTGCTGGGAAGACCTTAATATATAAAAGGGGCTTATAAGAAAGAGACCTCTTGTAGTGACAGGACAAGGGGCAACAATTTTATGTTGAAAGAAGTTGTATTTAGATTGGACATAAGGAGGACGTGTTTTACAGTGAAGATGGTGAGACGTCAGAACAGGTTTTCCAGAGAAGTTGTAGATGCTCCACCACTGAAAGTGTTCAAGGTCAAGTTTGCCAAATCTTTTAACAACATGATCTAGTGAAAGATGTCCCTGTCTATGGTGAGGAGTTGGACTAGATCATCTTTGAAGGTTCCTTCCAATCTTAATGATTTTGTAAGTCTGATTCTGTGATAATCTGGTGACCTACTTGATTGAAATTTAGTGAATTTCCCCTTTCTTAGATATGCAAATACATTTTTGCTGAATTAAATATTGCCTAAGTATTCAATGGCATTTTGGATATATCCATGATGTTCACAAATAGAGTGAGTAGACCTTATATTCTTACCAACCACCTCAGCTCTTCTCCTGCTCTTTTCTTAATATCATACTAAGAGTGTCTGTGTCCACATAAGATACTTTTCATTCATGACGATACTGAATTTCTAGCCCATTTCATGGCTTTGTATTGATTTTGTTGGATGCTGGGCCACAGCATTATCTTTCTGATATGCAACAAATAAGTAATTAGAGGTATTGTTTTAGACTTAGGCCTGTCTCTTTTTCAGTCATAAACTCTAATGGGTACTGGGGATATCACTTAGGTTATTGCTCAAATCCTATTAAGAGTTTTTGGTTGATGTAATTAGTCATCAGAATGAGTAGATGGCCAATTCATATGTTGCAAAGAATTTATCTGAAGTGTAACTGATCCTGATTGCTAATGATTCTGATGTATGTGAAATTCCTTAGTCATCCACCAGTTCCTCCATCTGATCACGTAAAGTATATGGCCACCTTTATAAAATTTACTGAAGGAGAGTAAAACATCATTAATAAATGGGAAATGGCAAATAGAAGCCATTTCATGTACGTAAATATCATTTGTCAAATATGGAAGGGAGGCAGGCCACTCATGAGGACTACAAAAATATAGTGAAGCTTCTCGCAGAGAAAATGAGAAGGTCCAAAGCTCAACCAGAACTCAAACTAGCCACTGCTCTTAGATGTTTCTATAAATACATTAACAAAAGGAGGACTAAGGAGGATCTACATCCTTCATTAGAAGCAAGGGCAATATAGTGACTGCAGATAAGGAAAAGGCTGAAGTACTTACTACTAAAGACTGAGGCAAAGAAGGTATTATATCTATTTGTTCCCTGGGTACCCAGCCCCCTGAGGTGGAAGATAAGGATGAGGAGCGGAATGAGACCTCAGTAATCAAAGAGGAAATGGTTAGTGACCTGCTATATCACTTAGACATATACAAGTCTATGGGACCAGATGGGATCTACCCAAAAGTACTGAAAGAGTTGACAGATGTGCTCAACATGCCACTTTCCATCGTTCATCAGCAGTCCTAGCTCTCAGTGGACTGGAGGCTAGCAAATGTGGTGTTCATCTATAAGAGGGATTATAAGAAAGCTCAAGGGAACTACAGGCCTGTCAGTCTGACCTCAATGCTAGGAAATGTAATGGAGCAAATCATCCCGAGTGTCATTATGCACTGTAAACAGGACAACCAGGTGATCAGGCCCAGTTAGCATGGGTTCATGAAAGGCAGATCATCCTTGACCAACCTGTTCTCCTTAGGACAAGATGACCTGCCCAGTGGATGAGGGAAAGGCTGTGGATGTTTTATACCTGGACTTCAGTAAAGTCCTTTACACTTTTTCATACAGCATTCCCATTAAAAAAAGGGCTTCTCATGGCTTAGATGAGCATAAGCACTGGTGGGTAAAACATTGACTGGACGACTGGTTCCAAAGAGTGGTGGTGAATAGAGTTAAATCTATGAAATGAGGTTATAGAGAGGAGAATGCCAGTCTCTTCTTGTAAGTAACAAGAGATACAAGAGGAAATGGCCTCAGGTTGTGGCAGGGGAGGTTTAGTTTGGATATTAGGTAAAATTTCCCCACTGGAAGGGTTATCAAGCACTGGAACAGTCTGCCTGGGGAAGTGGTGGAATCATGATCCTTGGACACGTTTAAAAGTTGTGTCAATGAAGTACGCAGGGATGTTGTCTAGCAGTGGATTTGGTTGTTTGCTTTTTCAGAATTCTATCTGCAAGCTTTGCTTTTAAAGGGTACAGTAAAAACCACTGAATTTTAAATACAACAGTTATATATTAAAATATTTTTTACATAAGAAAGATAAATGGCCAAGATTATGTACATTAGGCTTGGCTCTCTGGAATTAGTGTCCTTACTTCAATCCATTCCTGTGTAAGAAGATCATTGGTAGCTTTTGTGGGTTGACTACTTTGGCCTTGGATTGACAAAATGAATGTTCGCAAAATCCAGTTCTTTGAAGAAGATACAGTTTATTTAGTTATTTGTATGTCTATGCATATATATGTATGTAAAATAGGTAAACATATAAAAGACAGGCAGAGATGATACAGAGATTGGTGCAGATGTAGATCGAGACACTGTTTTTTGTGTATATGTATTTTATTGAAAGCGATATACCACAGAGTGATAATAACTTTAATCAGAAAAATACATAGAAGGAAAGAAAGACAGATTTAAAAGGGTTTTTTTTTGGTTTTTTTTTGGTTTTTGTTTGTTTGTTGTTGGTTTGTTTTTTTTTGTTTTTTTTTTTACAAAAAATCAGTTGATAGGCTAACCAGAAAAGATAAATAATGGTACATTCCCTTGTTGAAGTCTTCATTATTTCAAAGCCAATTTTACACAAATCTACAGCTAGCATTTCATATGTCTGTTTTCTCACATGCACTACAGAACTGAAGTAGAAAAACTGCCACTTAGAGGGCATAGTATTAAAATGTGAAACCACTTCTAGAAAGCTGAGTATGGTATGTCAAAGCACAGTCAACTTGCATTAGCTTAGGAAATCTGTAATGCTTCACTGAACATTAGCTCTATTTCATCCATTATGGTGTAGAGATTGTTTGTTGTGTTCCCAGGGCTCTTATATAAAAGAGCAATAGTACTGTCTGCCAAAATGGTCTTGCCCTGTCAGAGTAGTTTTAATTGAGCTGAGCCATAGGACCCTGCCCAGTACCATTACAGCAGCGGAGAACCATTTGGTCAATAGCACACTATGAAATTATAGCTCTAAAGAGTATAATGGACAGTTACTTTAATATCCTACCCAACTAGGACACTATAAACATGTCCATAGGTAGTCATTTTACCTAGTTAGCACATTTCCTAAAACAGTGTGGGGCTGATGCTTTTTGTCTATTATGTGAAAATCACTGCTTTTGTTGGCAACAAGTTATATCCATTCTGTGGAATGGGAGGGAGATAGAGGTCATCTTTAGAAAGCAAACATTTACTGCTTAAATTTCTTCAAACTCTCTAGAGCCACCTTATTGTCCAAGTAGAATGAAAACTAATGGGATTGAAATATTTTTTATTTTTTTCCAAAGAAAATGTTGATGATTCCATGGAAAAACTAGTTGATAAGGAAAATATTTTTTTTACCTTATGAGAGCTGACTGTAAATAATGAAAAATATAAGTAGGGTTAAATAAGCATCTGACTTTTTAATTGTTTTATTTGAGTAGTTCTGATATTTATGTCCCTTATTTAAATCATTCTTTTTCAGTTTCAAACTGGTTTAAGAAGTAATATTTCAGCAGACCAGCATGCCTAGAAAGAAACGAAACAGTAATTAATACTTCCCAGCAAGTTTATGCAAGCTTGTGTATGAAAAACAAAACCAAACCAACAAACAAATAAAAGTGATCAAATGGAATTAGAGATGCAAGTTTTCTGCAGTTTTTGAACACAGGACACAAGTCCCCTTCATTTCATACCTCTGACAGTCCATAAGTGATCAAATATATACATACGATGATGGAAAAACTTCCACAACTGGAGTGCTTCAGTTGATGGCTACCAACTATTCAGAAGGGATAGGTAAGGAAAAAGAGGCTGTGGAGTGACCCTCTACATTCAGAAGCGTTATAAAATTCTATATGAACCTAAGCAATTTTATGGTTCTATGAAAGGCAAACACAGACTAAATGAGTGTTCATCCAAAGAGATTGTATTTATGCTAATGACATTTTGTCTCACAAACTGGAAAGGCAGCAACCTCTTCATAAACAGTATTGGTACAAGAAATCTGAAAGGTATGTAATTTTACAGCTTAAATAGAAGTTAGCCCAGTTAAAACTCATGGATTTACCCTTCAGGGAGCTATAATGAAATCTAAGCCTATAATTAATAATTTTCACTCCTACAGTGCTTTTCTTTTCCAAGGCACTAATTGGTCCACTTTTAAAGAACAATAAACACCGGTATAGGTCAGTTCATGGTTTTATGTACATCATAGAACCATGGGACGTCTGGGCTGGAAGGGCCCTCCAAAGGTCATCTAGTCCACCCCCCCTGCCACAAGCAAGGACATCAACTAGATCAAGCTATTCAGAGCTTCATCCAGCTTGATCTTGAATGTCCCCAGGCATGGGACCTCCACCACCTGTTTGGGCAACATCATCATGTTACAGGAAGCAACTGTAGTATTATAGTTTTCAAATACAGACATCTGTGTATTTTAAATTTACTTTTACAAAGTCACAAAATCAAAATAATTTCAGAATTGAAGATTTCTATTTCTCTGCACACTTGTCCTCTTCCAGAGCATCTCACATCTACCTCTTCATCTGTTGAAGCAGGATAAAGCAAGCAGTTTACTCTGCTTCCTGGCCCCTGGAAAAGGCAGTCCAATGTTACTGCCCTTCCTCACTCTACTTCCACTCATCTCATTTTGTCTGTGTGCTGTGTATCGTGTTCTTCTAATCCTCAGTAAATCAATTCAGTGAACTGTACTATTAGAAAAGTAAACTTTTTCCTCCTCATGCCGGTTTTCCCATCTTCTCTTCCTCTTCCCTCTTTTTGTCTCTTCCTCCTTTCCTCTTTTTCTCTCTTTCTAGTTGTTTTTCTTAGGGCTAACAAGGCATCAGCTGCATGCTAGAAGTAGTGCAAATTATTATATAAGAATCTCTACAATAGTTCTATTAGCACAATAATTAATGCACTGTTACTACTGCAGTTGCAGCAGGATATTTGACTGACTACTTTGTCTCAGGGACTCTTGCCCTGGCAGGTCTAGCCCTGTAGGCCCTTGCAGCAGTAGGGGCTGCAATTATAGTCTGCACACATCTACGACATCCTGGACCTGGAATGACCTACAAGAGTGCTTATCGTCCCTGTAGAAAACATGAAAGGTGAAAGCAAGCAATGCTAATTCACTGTCAGAAAGAATATGTTGAACATTATTTTTGATCACTTTTTCATCACCTGTAGATGAATGTCTCTGTCGGGAAAGAAGACATATCACTCTCAGCCAAGAATAAAATGCCAGCTGGATGATGGATATTATTCAAGACATTGTGTACGCAGTATTTTGTCCACCTCTTTTTATCCAAGCTCCATCAGTCTCTTCCAGCTACCTTTACACTAAAAATGGAACCTAGGAAACTTAACTGATGCAGGACCCTACTTACCTGTCTTACTCAAAGCATATTTGGCTGACGTAGGGCAGGTGTTGTTGAATAGTGTATTACATGTTAATTCATCATCAATGGAGAGTTTGAAATCTATCCCAAATATCAATACAAACAACTGAGATATAGAAAGTCCACTTTTATCAGCTGTCTTAGCTAAATTATCATGTATTTTACAAGCCAGCATTCTTGGGGAAAGGATTGTTTTCCTAAAATTAAATACACAAATGGGCTGAGACAGCAACATTTGAATTGTAGTAACACCATATATTTTGATTTCTCTCACTAAAACCAAGAAAAAATACATTATATTTCATAAAAATAGTTTGTAACATTCTTCTCTGTATCTTATTAAATAAAAAGAGAGTCATAATTATTCTTACTTCCAACTTTAAATTTCTGTGACTATGATTTGATCTGAAACTCAGTGTGGCCTGCTGAAGTCTTCTAATACCTTGAGTGGGTTGATGACAGACAGATAAAAATTTTCCTTTTTCATTGATTACTAAGGGTGTGTAACACTTTGACAGTACTTGCACAAAAGAAACTAGGACAAAAACATGTTTCTGACTTGTTTCAAGGCTATTACTTTTCAAAAGGGGCAGACAGTGAGAGTCAAGGTTTCTTGAAGTGAGGAAGCATTGTGCTTATGTAGATAGTACAATCATTAAAGTTTAGTGCAACAGTTTAAAAAGAATTCCACAAAACAAAAAAACCCAAGGCTTTAAAATTATTCATTTAACGCTGTTAAGTGAAGTGTGAGATGTAGAGGTATGATATAGGTAGAGAAATTGTGGCACTAGTAAGGCTGTTGCATTATGGGTTAAGTGATACCTTTAAGTTGAGTCTTTCAGGGGAACAAATATTTTTCATTGGTAATATCTGTTATATAATTGGCGTATTTGTATAAAAATGGTTGTTTTAAATAATAGACAAAAAAACTTACAACAATATAGTAAACTGTTAAGACTGATTTAACTATTCAATGAGTTTATACATTATAGATGACATTTTATTTCATATACTTGATAGAGGTTATTGTTGCTCCATACAGATGATAATTTAACTTGTAGATTGAAAGGAATATTTTTTCCCCCATAACCTTGTATTCAAGAAGTGATTATTTGTTCTTGCTAAAAAACAGCCTATGAGTGGTGACTAGTTCACTACCAAATGTCTTTACAGTCCCTTAGCATGAAGCAGTTTTAAATCAGATCTTCCCACTGATTGCATTTGTAAGCTTATTTAGGAATTAATGATACCAAAAGCTCTTAGTTGTAATGTGTCTCCAATGATAACTGTCATTCATAAATCATACCATTCTTTCATGGCAAGCACACAACAAAATACACAACAAGCAAGTAATGATGCACAAACATCTGCCAAAACCATTGCTTTTCATGGCAGTATTGGATTTTTAGCTCTTCTCACATTGCTCTAGTAAGAAATCCAGCTAATAGCCTAATTTGGCTGATTCTATCTCAGGCTGAGAAGGAAAATTTAAGACGAAATAAAATAGATTTCATAGTAAGATACCAGAATATTTTAAAATTCTCTTGTGCTTTCCGTGTGTTTAAATTCCAAATTTGTTATCCTCACTGATTTTAATTGAAGCTATTTTTATTCAAAACCAAAATAAGATGATCACTTTTATCAGATATAAGCTTTTGTATTTACTTTGGAATAACTCAAATCATTTGCAAGAAGAGTAATGCATAAGAAATACAGGGTAAAAGAAAAAAGCACTGTGTTGAACAAAGTGAGGGAAGATGGCAGATGATAGATAATTTTATTTGTTTGGTCCTTAATCTCTAGCTGAAAAACCTTATGCTGTCATTTTTAGTTTTCTGATTACATTACAATAAGAAAGTTGGAAATGACTTGACATCTTTGTCTTGTCTTTTGACATTTTCAGATTTAATTATGTGTTAATTAAATTGGAGTAATTCTACCAGACACTTGTTCCCAACATTTTCCAGATTCAAGTGGACCTTAAATTGTGGGGAAATAAGCAATTAAAACCATGTTGGAACATTTTTTGTTGCTGCAAAGCACTTAAACCAATATTTTATAATATAATCGTAAAATGAAAAGCCATGTACTCCTGAACTCTCATTGTATGAGTCTGTGATTATTCTTTAACAAGAAATTATTTGGAACTTCTTACAGGTAATGTTTAATAACAGTATAGGAAAAAAATATTTCTTATTTAAATACATATATGATGCGAGAAACTGACTGTAGAATAATCAAATATGAATAATAGTTTTGCATAATGCTTTGAAGGGTTATCTTGCAATACATTTCTAAAATATTAAAATTGCATGTTTTATGGATCAGTATAACTATATATGTAGGCAACATGTAAATAGTCCTATTTGAAAGCAGTGCATGCTTTCAAAAAATGTAACCACCTGCACATTATTGTAAGCCAAATTAGAATTAACTGTAATCTCCAAGCATTTCTGAAAATAGCCTGCTAGCCCTTCTGTTGATAGAAAAATGAATCTCAGACATCCTAAAAGGCTGTATGTTGTAATTAGATTAATAAAATAGAGGACAAAAACCCTGTATGTTTATATAACTCAAAGTCTACCTTCATATGTAAAGAATAAAAGAAAAAAAATCATCTGTGAATGGAAGATTAGGAGCTTTGAGATGTCATTGTGGATGAACTGAATAAAGATGGTGCAGGAGAGAAGGGAGAACAGAGTTCAGCATTTACAAGGAAGGTAATGAACTTCAAACAACAAATATGAAGAAAGATAGAGGAAGGAAGATAAAAGTTAAAGTTGGAAACGAAGAAATGTAATTTAATTTACATGTAAACATAAAGAAAGAAATGTTTCATTCATTGTGAATGAAACACTGCTTATGGGTCAGCAAAATTAAAGTACATAGAACAAACTTTGGAGTTTCTTGAAAGGATGACTGCACTTTTTCATAACTTACCCTTCATTCTGAGATCTTGGTCCATGGAAGTCCTCCTTACATTTTGAGTAAATCTAGTTCCCTATAAATAAATTCCAGTTGTGGCTCTAAGATAGTCAGTGACACTACTTCTCAGTAGAAAAAGAGGTAAGGCTGGACCCAGTTTGGTTGCCTTTTCCCTGAACTTCTCATGTTTTCTCAGCAAACACAGCATTGAGATGTACCTGTGTCTTGTACCAAAATCTTCAGGATGTACCGAATATGTTCTGAATAATAATTAATATGACCCCTTCAACTTTTCATATTTACAACACAGTTATATACTTTGGAACAAATATGAATTTTTGCTACGAATTTAGGACTCAATTTCGTAATTCTTCAGAAGGAGGAGGAACTGGAATATTACTATATGGTGAAGCTGTGAAATGGCAAGAGCTGTTGTAGGATGTATCAAGAATGGTAATTATATGATTAATAGCAGGAACTGGTGTGATTTTACCAGAATTAAGATCTATAGTTCTGATTTATAATGAGAAACATGAATTCAGACTAAAACAGAGAATACTGTGATAATGAACAGATAACTGGGAAAATGTATCACGTATGGCTTAACACAGAAAGCGGGTGCTGAATGTGGCTGCTGTTTAAACTCCCTAAGGGAGGAGTCAGAGAGAAGGTAGTATTCATCAGGGGGAGAAAAAGCTATTTAAGATAAGATAAAGAAAAAACAGTAAGTTTTATTTGATTGGATATCAACAGATAGAAGAACATAGGGTTATAACCTAAACACAAGAAAAAAGGGAAAAGCTTAGAGGATTTTTTCCTATTTTTAAAATAACACAGTTGTGGAACAGATTATTCCAGAAGACTTGGGGACAAAAATAAATATTTTTTTAATTACCTCCACCAACTTTCAAAAAATGTATTAGTGACCGTTCTGCCAATGACTAGGCCTAACATGAATGACACAACCAGCAGGAAGATGAACCAATAGGTGGACTGTATTGAATACAAATAGGACATTCCATAAATGATCGCTGGGGGTACAAGCAAGTCAATTAGTTCACATACAACTGACATTACCCCCAAGGATCCCAAAAAAAGACATAACCCAACCAACAATAGGTGGAACAAACAAAGAACCAAAGTTTCCCATGGATGGAATGGGAAACAGCCAGATCAGGAAGTTGAACAGATAAGATAAAGGTGCCCACATGGCCAGCTCTCACCCTCCTAGCCCATGTTCATAAAGGTCCAAGGTGACCAGGGCCCAGTTCTAGGGAGAGTCAGGAGGTCCTTCCTCAACCAGGAAGCTTTGCGAAGTGTGTCCACTTCACAGACAGACACTCCTGACTCCCTGCAAGTGGTCCCAGCTTTTATCCCCAAGCAGACACCTGACCTTTGTTCACTCAACGTGGGACCTCTGGGGCTCATTTCCCTTATAGCTCTCCCTGCAGGGCCGGCCGCACCCTGGGGGAAAGCTATAAGGCAAACTCAACACCTCTGTATGAAGGGCTGTGGGAATCACCCGTATGTCAACCTTAATTCAGGGGCTCGGGGTTCAAACCCCAACATTTCAGTGACCTGGTTCAAACAACTCAGGAAATTTTATTCAAGTCCACCTGCTATTATATCCCAAGATGCTGCACATACAGATATTTTTAATTATTTTTTTACTGATATACTGAAAAGGAGTTAGGTACAACAATATGAGGATGTATCAAAGTAGAAGCAGCATGTGTTATTCTCTGCTATGAGAAGTTCTTATTTTCTTTATTGAACGTTCACTTGGGGCTTCTTCTGTAAATAGGTTATATATTTACCTCAAAGAAGAAATAAATAGTTGGGGTTTTTGCAACAGCTTTGTTCTCATCAATAAAAGTTTTATACAACTTCTGTTCTAACACTTTTAAAATTTTAACAATAAAATATTTATTAACTACAATAAAAGAAACTCTAGAGAGGTATGTACCTTAGCTTATTTCAGTAGAATAAAATATTGACCAAATATCAGAGAAATGGGTGCTGTATTCATTTTCCTTTGAAGTAAAAATAAAACAATATAAATATGTGACAGTATTTTTTTTCCTACTCAGAGAATTCTTAGATGAAAAAAATTTACAAGGCTTGCGGAAAAAACAGATTGTACAAAAGTACCAGTGCAGGAGAGTGGGGAGAGGGGAGGAGGAGGGCAGAAAAAGAGGAAAGATCTAAAATATACTAACAATTTTAAAGCAAGCTGAATAGAATGAAGTAACACAATGTTTATTTCATCTGATAGACTAATATTTCACCATTTAAAAATTATATTATAAAAATTGCCACATAACCTACTTAAGGGACTATCATAGCAAATTTTATTAAGTGTTGTAAGCAAATAGTATAATAAAAATATTTTCCAACTCTAATATTTTTTATGATAACATGCAATAGCAAAGTCTAACATCCTGACTGTGTCAATACCTTATCTCTTTAAGTCATGAAATTGTAAGGCTGAAAGAGGTCTCAAGTGGCCATCTATTTCACCTTTCTGGTCCATGGAAGAATCATCTACACTTACAACATCTTTGATAGATACTATAAATTTGGTCATAAAGCAGCCTGGTAATGGAGACTCTAAAGTCATCCAAGGCAATTTAATCCAATGCACACTATTGTTACTGTTAGAAAGTGTTTCCTAGCACATGATCAGAATCTTCCTTGCTTTGGCATTAGTCCATTATTTCTAGACAATTTGCTATAGGCTTGCAGAACAAATTGTGACCTTCCTTAGCTGTGGCAATCTTTGTCTATCTGACGTCCATTACAGTGTCATCTTTCCTTCCTCTCCTCTCAATCCTTCAGCCCATCCAACTTGCATTTAGGCTAAATAAATGCCATTCCTTCGCAAGTTCTCTGGTGCCTGAACAATAATTTTGTTTATCAGTTGGAAACCTGCCAGTGATTTTTCAACTTTCTGTGTAAGATGCTGTTCTAAGCAACGATATTTCCTGATGGAGGAGGTTGATAGCAGCAATCAAGAAACATCAAATCCAGCATGGTTTTTGCATATGAATAGGCACATGATAACTGAGACTCCGGAACAGATTTTGACAGTTGACTTCCAGAATGTCAGAATAAACATAAAAGACTGAAAGAATAATATTCATAATTAAATAAAATATATTATGAACAATGAATAATATATTGGGAGGGACAATAGTCATTTGTTTTCTAGACAAATTTTAAAAAGCAGCTTCAAAGCAACCTCCGAAATTGTTACTGCTTACACAGAAATAAGAAATCACTTCAGTAGAAGTGGCTTATCCAGGTGTTGTTAATTTCAGTTTTCTTAGCTACACCTCTTTCTACACCTTAGATTTCATATATTTGATAAATGTTTGCATTGCATGTTTATCAAACTCATTATACTTAATCAACTGTGTAAAAATTCTCACTCTGTTTTTGACATAATCCTTGAGCCTGTTTCATCACAGTTGAATAAATTTGCCAAAATTCTGATTAGTGTGGACGGAATCAAAACATCAGTTTGATCAAAATAAATTTACTACTACAGCTGGATCTGAACAGCCCAACTTCAGTTCCTAAGGACTAACAACACTATTCCTCATATTTGAAATATCTTTACAAAATAGAAGACATATTCCTATAAATTAATA
>NW_008629979.1:0-3352 GCF_000691845.1 Merops nubicus | reverse complement strand
GAAAGATTACTTTTTAACTCAAAAGGAGGTAAAAAAAAAAATTGTGAATTACATAAATCTAGTTCAACCAATGCTTTGAAACTGAGATTAGAGCAAGAACTGATCTGACCCTTTTGAAAAGCTGCATTATACTTGATCATTTCCCTCTTGATTGCTTTATACAAGTGAATTTGGTTACACACTTAATAGAATTTGTCATACAGCATCCAAGAAGACAAAGCCACTTTGAAAACTTTTTTTCCAAGCAATAAAATATTCCACAGGATACAATCAGCCATCAGCAAAGCAGACAGAGATTTGTTCGCTATGCATCTGAAAACTTTACTTTTTCCTGCAAGTATTTCACAGTAGAATTGAAGCAATCTGCTAGATGTACAGTATATGTTCAGCTGAGGAACAGACAATAGAAGCTCTATAGCTCTAAAAGGGTCAATGTTATCTGACATCTTTTTCAAGTTCTCAGTATACTACGTGAATATTTGCCAAGAAATCGTGCTTTCACAGTGGACTTGAGGATGAGATATACAGATGATGTCCGTGTAAGATTGCTTTAAAATTGGGAGATTCTTGAATGTTTAATTCTTTCTGAATAAGGCAGCTTTACCATATGCAGCAAAACTTTTCTCTATGTTGGGTTCAGCTGCATTCAATATATGTCCAGATAACATTATGCAGGATGTCTTAATGCAAGTAGTATTGTTTTGGTTTGAGTTTTCCCTTTGTTAAACAGCTCCATTGACAAAGATATGCCTTTTGCTGACTATGTGGCCCAGCACAAAAGACAAGGCCACTAGCAGAAAACATGCAGGCTTTTCCATCCCACTCCAAAGAATACAGGAAAAGTATAGTGTGATTAAAAACCAGAGAGTTAAACAAATAATATACTCACTCATGGAAGATGATGTAGCAAAGCATGAGTGAACCAAGCTAGAATTCCAGCAACAGGAGAAGGAATAAACCAGGTCAGCAGTCCAGTTCCAATCATACAGAAATCACCAGTGATTGCCAAAGAAAAGCACCCTTACACAGGTACCTTCTCATCCTGTCCTGCTCTTGATCCTGTCCTGCCATTGCTGGGAACTCTAGATGTCATGGAGCCCTTCCAATAACAGAAAACCCTACAACATACACTCACTACATAGCTAAACCTCTCCCACTGACTACAAGCAGAGCCAGCTTTTATACTATTACCTTTAGAGGCAGGGGACCTGATGTTAAGTTCCTGCTGTTTTTCACCCAAGGTTGGCCAGGCCTTGAGAAAAAACCAAGAGGAAGGTCTCTCCTGCCTGGCTGTGGGCCTTTTGGCACATCAACTGTCTTATTGTTCAGTCCTGCACTGCCTTCACCAGTATATCTAGCTCTTCTCCATGCCCACATACTGGTGTCTGTTAGCTCCTTCCATTTCCACAGCTTTTATTGTTCTTTAGTATCTTAAGTCAAAGGTATCCCTCAGTGAGATCTGCAGATCCCAAATTTCACTACAGTCTGTGAGATTATTTTTTTTACCAAATTATGGAATCCAAGATTTGTTCTCCTGCTAGCATATCTAAGAATGTAAAATGTTTCACTTTAAACATTGAATTTAGGTCCAGGTTTTCCTGGAGCAATACATCCGCATTTACTAAAATTCATGTGATCCAGTTTATTCTATATATATTGTGATATATCTGTTACAGCACTCATGAGTAAACTTTGAGTCTTACTTCACTGTATTTAGATATGAGTGAAGGTTAACCATCTCAGAAGATAAAGAACTGGCAAATAAGCATTGCAAATGTCTTTGAGCCTCATTTGATGTAGTGGCTTCCATTTGTCTAAGCATTTAGTTATTATTTCAATGAAAAGATCAAGATGGCAGTCAGATTCTGAAACATTCCTTGTGAATCCACTTCATTCCCATTTTAAAAATTTGCCCTTTAGAACTTCTTTCTTTTGAAAGCTCTATAAAGGATCTAAACTCCCTGTTAGATTGCTAATTTTAACCTTTAACTACAGTATTCTTCATGAATAAACAGGCAGTGCTTTTAGGATATGCTGTAGCTGTCTTTATTAGCCTCAACATACAACACACCCCCATCAAAATACTAAAGAAAGAAACAAACCTCACCCCCTAAAATGAGAACACAGCACCAGCATATAGTCTGATCATTCTACCAAAAATATATATCATTTCCGTGGCTCCCCAATGAGATGAAAACTGTGTTTGTTTTTCCAGCTTGGGGTGTTCTAACCACACCCACAGCAAATTTTTAGCTTGATTTATGTGGTTCAGGATTATCAGCAATATGCATCCTGTTAAATTTAAGTACAGATTACACTGTACTTAGTAACGAGTTTATTTATTGCATTCAGTATATTTTTTTAGTATTTGTTATTTGGCTGGTTTTTATATAGATATATGACCTTTCACATGCATGAAATTGCAGCTAAATGATCTGCTCATGTATCAAAATCTCCAGTTTCTTCCTTATGTTGAGTAGAAGACAGAAGAGAGGTCAAAATTTTCCAGTTCTATATTTCAAAGTACAAACCAAAGTCCAGTTCCCCAATAACTGGATAAGGGGGGATGCCCCAGTCCCAGAAAAGAGGTATATTTATTTTTTAATATTTAAACTGTAGATAGAATAGCTGTAAGAGTATTACAGTTAGGGATGCAGAAAAGTAACACTGGACTGAGTTAATCAATGAACAGGTCTTAGACTGAGATCTAAATATTTTTTTTTGGTTATTTAATGAAATGGTTGCATTTTCAAACAAAAACCAACAGCCTACCACTCCCCTCCAAAGGCATGGCTTTTTCTCAAGTTGGAGACACTCTCTTCAGAACATTGAATGCCAGTGGTTTCTTCTAAAACTGGCCCAGAGAGTTAGCAAGGTTTCTGTTGCCTATTACATTACTTTGAGCCCATTCTACAAATAATCCTGGTTTCAGTTTCACATAAATTAGATCACAGTTTCTCTAATAGCATTGACTTTTAATTTCTTGTAATTTGAGTTTTAAGCTCAAAATATCTTCAAATGGTTAATGAGTTATCATTACAGAAATGGTCAAGTCTGATGTATATTTTATGAATGAAGGATTACTTTTCCTAGTCTGTGATCATTAAAGGAATATGCATACAGTTTTAGCTGTGAGACTTCAATATTCATATAAAAGGTTACAGAACGATTGCAGTAATAATGTGATACCAATTTCATTATAACTTTTAAATTATTATCAAATCACTATTATCACTAATGGATCTAGACTATCAACTACCAAGTGTGAGCCCACATATGAAAGGTTGCACAATGTATATAAAATAAATGCCATTAAGTGCCAAAATAAACTGTAATGGTTTGAAAACAAACC
>NW_008629978.1:1609-39237 GCF_000691845.1 Merops nubicus | reverse complement strand
GCCTTCTAACCGGGACAGAACACCCACTCCTCGTAAATTTGGGCCCACCTCACGATCCCCACTTACGGCAGAAGGACGGTCTTCTCCAAGCCCCGATGGTGACGCCGGCATCTTGGCAAGTGGTGGCGTAGGTCTGGATGCTCTGGCAGAGGACACGGGTCGCCCCCTCCCGGGGCATCCTGGAAGCCCTTATGTGCAGCTCAGGCTACAAGGAAGATGATGAAATACCAGAGGTGAACCTCAAGGGCATCGTGCCCTTGAGGCTCTAGGCAGGAAGAATATGGGGGACAGCTCGACAGCGTCTGCGCAGATCAAAGCTAGGCTGGGACTTGCAAGCAGGAGACCACCCTGTCAGCGCCTTGGTGCATGGACAGAGACATTTAACCTATGGGGATACAGGGTTAGAGCGTGGCTGTGCAGTGCTAACCAACATGAAAGTATAAACTATGTGTGATTGGTCACAGAGTGTATAAATAAATACAGCTGCCTGTGGAGATTAAAGCGGAACACTGACGAACCTTCTGTGAAGCGTGTCGTGATTCTGGGGCTCCCCACGCAACAGGAATGAACTCAAAACATAGAAGATAGCCAGTGAAGCACCATTGTCTATAACAATTCCTATTATCATATTTTTTGATCTCTATGTACTGATAAAGGTGAGCACACAGTTTGGAGTTCTCAGTGACACTGGATGCCAAGTGAAGGAATTGTGACTTACACGGCATCAAACCGTTCAGCCCACTCCCAACCTTTTCTCATTCTGTCATACCTCAAAAATAAAATCAATACCTCCACTCCTAATACATCAACACTTCCACCGATGGTTCTGCCTCAAAGGATAAAAGCCTGTTCTGTGTCATTCACTGCATCATGGGAGAAAGAGGGAAAGAAAGAGCAAGGCTACAGCCTTGCAAAGCATCATAATCACGTATCACCACACCTATACCTTGTTTTGGCTCAATACCAAATATCCATGTTCTCCTGCTGAAGTATTCAGCAATGCATTTTGAGATGACATACCCACTTGTGCACGATCAAATGAAATTAACCAAAAATCTTTGACTGGCACTGAGGTCAAACAGAGTGAATCACCTCATACCTGCACATCTGCTTCTGGATATCTCTAACCTCCTTCCCCAGTCCAAATGGTTCACTGGGAAGAGGTCCTAGCTGATGTTATTACGCTGAAGTATTCAGCAATGCATTTTGAGATGACATACCCACTTGTGCACGATCAAATGAAATTAACCAAAAATCTTTGACTGGCACTGAGGTCAAACAGAGTGAATCACCTCATACCTGCACATCTGCTTCTGGATATCTCTAACCTCCTTCCCCAGTCCAAATGGTTCACTGGGAAGAGGTCCTAGCTGATGTTATTACCTGCTCCAGGCCTGCAGTTTTGGTTGGTGTGAGCCAGTCTTGGCCTGGGGATTGCACCAGCAGCATGGACACTCATGGGCAATACTTGATTCTGTGGCCCAGTCTCATTTTATTTACTAATACAGGCAAAGTCTGCTAGACCTGTTAATTACAGCGTAATAGAATGTAACAAAATATGTACAGATGTGAAAAATAGCCCCCAAACTTATTTTTAAATTACTTTTTTTTTTTTTTGTGGACAAAGAAATCCATGATTATTTACAACACAAGCACTACCTTCTAGCAATTGTACTCACTTCAAGTGACATTCATGCAAGCAAAGCTGGTTGTCTCTAAGTGCCCACACTTGACTAGATCACCCTTGGCTTTCAGTGAAGAGAAATGTGGCCTTTTGGGATAGGATCGTTCCATCCTAAAGTGGAAGTCTGAAAGAGGCTGGAGATGTTGCACCTGAAAGTGTCTGGTGTTTAAATGTAGATGCACAGACATTAAAGGGCCTTGCATGTCTAAAGTTGATAACTCCAAGGGCAGGGACAGAATTAACTATGCACTAAAATACGTATTCTCTTGACTGTTAGAACCTCATTTTCCTCAAAAACCCAGCCATTATGAGCTTAGGAAATATCTACAAGGTGTTTAATGGCTGAGCCAATGCCTCATTGGGTTTTGGCTAATAGTTTTTTCTATAGCAATTTGGAAAGTGTCTATAAGCAGAATTTAACTGCATAAATCCCTCTGTTTTTGTATGAATATTAGCTGTATGCTTTGTGGCTGAAAAGCATGATGTGCTACAACAGCAAACCATTGTCATTTATCTTCTTTGACTTTCTGAGTCCAGGAAAACAGTGATTTCACTAGTGTTTCAACAAGCTGCAAGATATCCATGAGGCACTGGACTGAGAGGAGGGAAGAGGTGAGGCACAGGCAGATATCCAGTTGCTCTCCACTATCTTAGCTTTTTAAAAAATAGAATCTACAGCCAGCCAAGGATGTTAAGGTGACACACATACAATTTAATATTATATAGATGATTGAAGGTACTTAGGTTCAAAATTCTCATCCAAAAACCCCTATCCCTTCACCAAGGGAGACACTTGAACTTAGAAGGAATCACCCTGTTTGCCATTCAGGATCTTTGGGTACACACGATTATGATTCTTTGCAAAATGGATCCAGTTTATTAATGGATCTATGATTAGGCTGCTCACAAAACTCAGGTGTGATTTTTTTAGTATGTTTTTAATTTTTTTTTTTAATTCCACTTCCTCTATTTTCTACCTGAAAATTAAATAGGGACTTTCTCCAGAAATGGAAAATTCAAGTTTGAGCTGACACTTTCCTCATTATTCCCATCAAACATGTTGGAGAAGGCGTATGACATCAGGAAATAGGGTCAAAAAACCTCCAAATATATGAGACAGCCTTTCCTACAAGATGGGAAGGGGAGAATCCTAAATCCTTCAAAGGATTTCAAGAAATTTTCAAGGAAGAAAAGAACATCCATTAAATTAAAAATACATAAACAAAATAAATGAATGAAACAAAATCAGAAATAATTTGGGGAATCTGAATCTAGGATAGTTTTTCACCCCATCTGTATAACTAGAATATTGCCCAAGAGTTATGAATCATGACTATTAGAACAAAACCAGGCTTTGCTACATATTTCTTTGTAGAGAAAGCCTGATTTTTTCTTTAAGTTAAATTTCATTCTTTCAAATTATGGATACCATTTCCACCCCCAGTGGAAGCTTCGGGGATGGGATCCTGTGGTCCTGTTGTCCTGCCTCAAGCTGCTAAAACCTGGAACAATCTGGAAGTTCAAATTCTCTGCACAATATCCTGTAGTGATTAGCTCTAGGCATCTCCCTGCTTGTACTGATGGTGACTCTGGATCCTGCCTCCTGGGAAACCAATATCAGACTTTGAGCACAAGATGTCTAAGTTCATACTTCTCTTCTTCCTTCATTCTCTGCAACATTTTTTAAGTTTTCTTTAGCTTCAGAAAAAAACATCTCTGCTCCCTTAAATTTGGCAATGACTCTAGCCAGATATCTGTATTAATAGCAGAGATGAGTGAATAGTAAGTAATTAGTCTCTTTTTGTTTTTAGCCAAAACTGAAGTGTCCATCAGAGGGAGGCAGCTTCCACAAAGCTTATTTAAATTCAGATCCTACTTTGAAATGAGCTGGATAGCTTCATTACATTTGGTTAGTTGGTAGAATTTCCATTCTCTGATGAAGTATTTGTAACCTTTAGATCATAGACTCTTTTAAAGAAAGGAAAAACTAAAAACAGGAACAAAACTCTCCTACTCTTTTCTTTGGAAACGTGGAATAATAATAATCTAGAGAGGTGAAAAAGACAAACAGGATTGATGACTTTTAGCAAATGTAAACCAGTTTGGCCTTGATTGTGAAATTGTTCTTAGGCTAAATTGAGGTAACATATAATTTGTCAGCTGGACAAAAAAAATACCGTCATTGTTCATTTGCTCCTGTCACCCTAGCAGAAGAAAAATTAAAATCAAACTTGCCCAAGTCTAGTTGGGTGTCTGCCTTGTTTGAATTTATCTGCTGAAGGCTCTGGAGGGGAAGACCAGAGCCCTGGCCTGTCACCATACAGAAATGTTCCATCACGTGGTGAGACCTTCCCACCATCTGCCTATGGTGGAAGCACCACCTGGGAAGAAGATGCCACAGTTTGTCTCTGAGATATCACAAGGCACGGACTTGCTGCTCCATGGGGCTTGAGTTATTTTATGCTTAAATGGTTCTTAAAGTATTCTTCAAGAGTTCCCAGGGGAGGGAATGAGAGAGAAAAGACTTCATCGTAGCTTTACTCTAGTGATATGAAGTAGGCAGGTCTGGCTGACTTTCATCAAGCCCTGTGAGATGCTCACTTGGTAAGCCAAGCAAGTGACACATTTGAGGCAGCTCAGATGAAGTGTAAATGTGATGTCCACTGCTCTTTTCCAGTTTATAAAAGAGCTTTCAGCTTGTGGTAGCTGGCAAACTCCTAGGAGTCCAGGAGGACTCTCAGTGCTGGCAGATACATTTTAATGGCTGAGTACACAGAGGGCCATCAGGGATCACTGCCACCAAGAGTGTTAAATATGGAGCATCATGCTGTGTGTGCAGGTTATGGGTATCTGTAAGCCACAGTGAGCTGCTGATTCCAATTGTTGAAGTTGGATGTTAGAGCTGTATTTCCATTAATAAATTAAATAGTGCTGAGGCTCAAACACCACCTCAGTTGTCAATGCTGTCACATGCCCCAGGACCCACCAGTGTCAAAGTCTGGTGGGTGAGTTCTGCCTACCTGGGGAGCTGGACACAAATCCCCTATGGCAGTAAACACTGTAGGCAGGAAGAATAAAAGGGATCTCCAAGTAAAGCACCTCAAAAGTAGTCAGGATCTTCAAAAAAAAATTCAAACTGAAATGAAAATAAAGGTAGTTTATGTTTTCTGGGAAAAGGAATTCTTGTTTCATTTAGATTTATTTAGAGACTGAACCATTTCCTAGCTAGGGAACAGCTGCACAGGTTTTGGCATTATTTCTTCAAGAAGACAAAGATGTCTGTTCTCCTGCTGCTCTTGAAATTAGCAGGAAAGCAAGGAACAGGAGAACTCTGCATTCCTTTTTCTGTCCTCTGTGCTTTTCCCTACTTGTTCCTCCTCCTTCCTTTAGCCACCATCTGCGTAGCAGCAATTAGCCAGCATGGATGTTCTTCAAAGCAGGAACAAGGTCAGTTCCAGCCCAGACTGAAAGCTGAAAGTGGGGAGAGGTCTTGCAAGGGGAACTGCACTCCCACAGGATCTGACCTCCACTCATAAAGTCTCAGCCTGTGGCATGAGATGCCCTGAACTGGTTAGGGGCTGAAATATTTACATTTGCTTTTTGGCTTCAGAGCTGATGACTTTTTGTTATTTTGAAGGTGCAAGATAAAAATTAATAAAGCTCCTAAGAGCTGCTAAGATCAACTACGTTGTTTAGATAAATAGATAAGAAAATAAAATGGCATAAAAGAGCATATTTTATGAATGTGCCCTCTGTTACACGCAACTCATCTACAGGATTTGGAGTCTCATAGAAAACCTTCTCATCCAACACTTCTCTTTAAGAATTCCTGTTAGTTTCTGTCATCTTTCATCAAATTCCATTCACATTCAGATTCTCTGTAGAGGATTTTAACTTGAAGGGAAAGGCTTTCATAAAGGAGCAAAACAGTTTGAAAGAAATCCTGAGAATTAAGGTTCTGACTTTCCCTACAAGTTCTGGCAAGAAATTTTGAGCTCTGAACTGTGCTTGTTGAAAATAGAAGTTCCAGACTTTACGTGTTTGAGAGATTTTATTCAGCTGCATATTGAACAGTAATATCCAGAAATTAGCAGTTATCATTAATTTATTTTTTTTTTTTGTACCCATAAAGGATTATCAGATTCAGACAAAATTCAGGAGTCAAATTCTGCTCCAACTTGGGACTTACAAAGTCTCCTGTCCATATTGCTTTCAGGGTCAGCAGCTCCAAGTCATTTTCTTTCCACCTCACCTCTGTGGGTTTTCTTGCCTCTGTGGATGGCAAAAGGTCTGGAGATGGTTCTAAAGCAATCACAAGGTCCAGCCTCTTCTGGGAAACATGTGAAACACCCCACACCATTTCCCTGGCCATCAACCTGTGTGGATGGATGGGGTATTCATATTTACAATTTTAAGTGGCTAAGTAATGGGGTTTTTTTGCCAACGTTACTATCTAGTGATCCTTGAAACCAGCCAACCTCTAAACCTGTGTAAAATTGCTGAATTATGCCAGAAGGAGAGGAACCACAGAGACAGAGCAAGCTGCTGAAGATCCAAGTCATATACACCAAAATCTCTTTTCAGGTACATCAAGGTGCAGGCACATGAGGAGAAGGGAGGGGCTGGATCATTCCACTCTCCACAGATGTTGGATTGAGGCCCACAGATAGACCCACCTTGTTCCCCATGGTCCTGCCAACCATCTCAGATCACCTCTGTGTGGTGACAAAGTAGTTTTTAAAAGGTATTGGGGGCACAAACACCTAATGATTAAAAAAATATAGGCTTAATGACTCAGGCAATAAATCTACCTTTGCATTTCTTGATTAAATTCAGCAAAGGTTGACACTGCAAACATATTTCAAAACCCAAATATTAGCTGAGCATAAATTTATGCATATTCTTGAAAGGTAACTGCAGCAGGACAGTGAATGAAGAGGAACTGGACTGAAAGCTGGTGGCCCTTATAGATGAATAAGCTGATACAAGCAATTTGGATTGATATCAATTAATGGCATTGTGCAGTTAAAGAAACAAAGAACAAGTGCAAGAGAAGGGATTAATTTAATTGCTTGAAGTGGGAGTCTAGCCTTTCCCCAGACTACAGGGTGATAACAGAGAGTAAACTCTCCTTGCTAAGTATGGGCAATGTAGCCCTGACAGAAAATCCTCAATTTGCTTTGTATTTGCCTTGACTTTATTTTTTTTTTCCCCCTCTATCAAAGTATATATAAATCCCTTTCTGACTTTTCATTCTTCTGCTTCTATTTCCAATACTTGTTTCTACTTTTTCTGTTCCAAGAGTATCCTGATGACTGAGATCCCATTAAAGAATCACCTTAAACCCTAATTTCTGGCTTTGACACATGACAATCAACTGTACCACTAATTATCCTTGTGTCCCTTAGGCTCTTTCCTAAGAGTAGCCCATACCAGGGATCTGACATTATGATAGGGGTGCACTTTATGTGCTAGAAGAAAACAAGGAAGAAACCAGTAGCAGGGTTTTTCTAAGGTTTTGCTAAGTTTTATCATTGGCTACTCAGCTTTTTATTGAGCACTTGACATTCCTGTTAGAACAAAAGCATCATTTAGGACCCACACAGTTCTGAAAACGAATGCAATTCATGTGTTATTTCACCTGCAAACAATTCACCCCACTCTAGATGTTAATGTTTAACTTGAACAAAGTGTTGCTGCAGAAAATGGAGCCATATAAATGTCCTATGACCACTGTGGGGGGGAGAAGGAGTGTAAGAATGCCTTTTTCATGAGACAAAAAACACCATCCAAGAGCATCAGAGCAGTCAGTGAGGCTTTCAGCACTTCCAGCAACACCAAAATGCCAGGCAGAGAATTGTTTACATTTTTCTACACTCACCCATCAGTCAGTGCCTCTGCAGTCAGGACTTCAGAGCCGCCGTGGGAGGGGGAGAGAGCAGAAAGGTTGTTCAGAAGTGCCTTTATTAGCAGTTTAGCACCCACTGAGGTTTCTCTGGGAACATCTGTGGGCTACACACACATGCACCTATGCAGAGAGGGCTGAAATGGCACCACCCGGGCTGTGTTTCAGAGCCTGGCTGCTGTGCCCATGGTGTGTGGTGTGTGTTAGTGTGCTGGGCTCCTCTAAAAGCCTAGGAGTGAGGACCAAGGAAGAAGGTTGCCTCTTGGCCTTTGCCTTGCTGCTGAACATTGAATAAACTGCAAAACCAGAGGGAAAAGGAAAATCAGCCTGTGCTTTTCCTGAATGTGCCCAGGGGAAAGTGCTGAGCAAGTAGGGAGGGTGCAAGGAGGAGGAGAGAGCCTGCAGAGCATGAAGTTAACTGCTCTTGCTCCAGCCCTACAACTGTGAAGTGAGCAGCTTAAAGAGGCAAATCCATCTCTAACCTCTGGGTGACTCTGGGCCTTCCCCCAGCCATTGACTCATTACAAAATGGATTTTGCTTCCACGAGTTTGCAGCTTGTCTTCAGCCTTGCATAAAGTGCAAGTGCATTAAGAATAGCTTCTAATTCTGCAAGGGAGAGTGCAAGTTTCTTTTTAATCTAACAAGCTCTGTGCAGAGAGCAGGCACTCAGACAGTAGTACACTTAGGGGACATGAAGGTCCCAACTTCACCCACCAGTCCAGGTGGGTTATCCTTATAGCCCTGGTTATCACCCACCAGTTATCCTATTGTCTGCCTCAGCAAGCAGCTGCTCATTTATGCTTCTTTGAGTTTTCATGATGCTAATACCTCCTGATAGTGGAGTGTCCCCCATCTTTTTCAACATAATTATCCTTCTGCTTCACCAGTACCACAATTTTGTTCCTCCTGCCTCTTTCTCAGGGAAGGGATTTGCGTTTGTATAATCGCATTAAACACACAGCCTGATTTACCTGTCCTGGTTTCATTTTATCAGCTGTCTGGCCAGGATGGAGAGGTGGTTTTGCTGCCAGGTGACACAATCGTGGTGTTCAGAGAGGTCTGTTTAATGGCCAGGAGTCTGGGCTGGAAGCTCTCTGCTGTAATTAGCAGGAATTCTCTGAAGGGTGCCGAGCAGGAGGGTCCTGCTGGGTGAGCAGGAGGCAGCCAGCCCTTCCCTGTGCCAGGGACAAAGTCTTTGCTGACCTGGTGGGGAGATCCTGAAGGAAGCGAGGTGGGGGTGTGCCTTCAATTCCCATTCTAACCGTGAGGATTTGGAAGCAGCTGGAATTGTGGGGGGTTTCCTGGCAGGAGTGACTTGCACACTGCTCTTTGGCAGATCCACTGTCGCTGGCTGGTTGGTTGCAGGTTGGAGGTCTGCAGCTGAAGCAGAGAGGGGAATGTCAGGGTGTTTCTGCTGCTGCCAGTGGCACGGCTGCCCTGACTAGCTTAGCTGCAAGGAGAAACAGAAGGGCATCTAACAGAAGGACAGCATGCACCAGTACAGATTGGGGGCTGACCTGCTGGAGTGGGTTTTTTTCGGCTGCTGCCAGTGGCACGGCTGCCCTGACTAGCTTAGCTGCAAGGAGAAACAGAAGGGCATCTAAGGGGCCTTGTCAGGGGGGTGAGGTGGAGGAAAGAAAAAGGTTGTACATGCCAAGGATATTCAGGGTTTCTGGGCATCCTGTTCGGGCGTGAGTAAGCATTGCTTCACAGGAGCTGGGCTCAGGAGCTATCCCTAAGTTTAAATACTTCCTTTAATCACTGCAGCATCCTGCTGCTGTGTATTTGCTGGATCCTATTCATAAAATATTTACCAAGCTCTTTCTGCATCGACGAGGTCTAAAACACACTGAAATGGGAAACAAAGACTTGCTTTTAATAGGCTAAATGATGCTTTTCTACCATTCATTAACCAGCATTTTCCCAGCTGCATAAAAAAAAATCTGTTATGTTTTGGAAGACAAACGGATGTGGAAGACAGTGGGCATCTACAGGAAAAAAAAAACCATTATATGTCACCATTTAAAATTTACTAGAGAAGGTGTGTGCAATGATGACCCAAGGGAATTTCCTAAATACTGCAATATCCTGTGATAGATTGAACTAATAATAGATATTTATCTCCACTGGAGATGCAGACTAATGGGCATGACAAAACTCTATTATGATATTAGATTATTGTTTTCCAGTTACATAAGGCTTCGTTTTCAGAGGAACTGAATGTAGCAAGATAATTTCAATATCAAAGTTATGCAGTCTAAGGAACGTGATGTTATTCCAACTGTCACCAACTCTTTCTATTACAGAGCATTGCCAATTCTGAGAATTTATTCTGTTGTCCTTTTTAGAGTTCCAGCTCATGGAAAACTCAGCTTGTCTTTTTTAAAGCATGAGAAAGTCTGTTTCTAACTATTACTGATGCATGAAAAAGTTTGGAAATGTGAATGTGTCGAGAAAATAGGACAGATGAAAACAACTCTTTTTCTGTTTTATTTTAAACCTCATATTGATCAACATATTGCTTATGGTAGTACTGGGAGATCTTGACCATAACCTATATCTCAGTGCAGCAGACACTGTAGCAGTGTTGAAACCCCAGCTTAAAAGAGACTACAGAACTAAATTAATACCTTGCCTGAATTTTCATAGAAGTGAAACCTAACTACTTCAGTAAGCCTTGATCCACAGAGCAGGGAAATGTAAACACAGTGACAAATCAAACCCAAATGCTCCAAAATATTAAAGGAACTAAAATATTAAAGGAATTAAAGGAAAATATATAATGGAAGTCCTTCCATTGCCTGTCATTCTCACACGATCATATTTTTTTCCTTAAAGATCTGGAAATAAGAACATTGTAATCATAATTATTTACCTGTATAAAGTGATCTTGGTACAATTTGCAAGAAAAAGATGATTACATGCTCAGTTACTTTTTTAATGCAAAATCCAGACTGGTATCTTTGCATGCTCTGGATTTCTTTCTAAAGTGGACTATTTCCTTTTAATTCAGTTTTGCTCTGTGACTAATACATTGGGCAGAGATGAACTCTTACCTGTTTTCTAATAGAAAGCTGTGTTTCTTCCATCGGGTCTATCTAGTGAATGATGTGTAGACACCCAAGCAGAACTGATTGGGATTTTAATTGGAAGATCTGCCAAAGATAAAAGCAGATTTTAAATTATATGGTGGAAGACAGAACCATCATATTCCACCACTGACTAGTACTGTAGCTGTGCTTGCCATTTACAGTGTGCAACCAGGCTTGGAGAGAAATAGCTGGAAAATAATAAAGCAAAAAGAGTTATCTATCATCTGTGTTTCATTGATTGCTCAGAAATATGAAGCCTATGGTTAAGTTGAACATGTGAGCAAGAAAACTTTTCCAAGTATATTTTTCTCGACAGCGTATGGGATCAGCAGCATGGATGGGTGAGTTCTGATACAATAGTTGCCCTGATAGCAGGTGGAATCAAAGTAATTTTGATTTTGGCTTTAGGTGTAGTAAGCAGAGATGAGACTTTCCCATTTAAGTGGTAAACCAAGTCCAGAGTAGGTTTTCTGATGCCTGGAGTGAAAGGTTCTGGAGGCAGTTAGCTCTACACAGAGCTTCTGTGCAGTGTATAAGCAGGGCTTGCCCCAGTCAGACATGAAGCAAATAACCTGAGGTGGCACACAAGAAAGATGTTTGAATGCTATTGTTGGGGAAAACAAACAAACAGTACAATTTATTTTATTTCCCAACTAAGAATATAAGGAACTTCCACATCTGTACATCCTTCCCATGTAATATCCAAACATGTTTGTGTTCCAGTTCAGCAGAGTCTGAACTCGTATCAGCCACCAACTTTCTCTTTTCTCCAGGACTTGCAATTAGTCTTACAGAAAGTTCATTTTTCCTTATTTCCTACCACAGCATCAAAATAAAATTTCAAGTTTCTGAGCAGCTTTGCACAGAAGACCTGGCTAAAAGGTGTAAAGACTGTGGATGCAGAAGAGTGGAGCACATTTCTGATGCCAGGCACTTCATGAGCACAGAGAAGAACCTCATACCTTAACCTCTGGGTTTGCCATTCTAATGCTCTGAGCTTAATTTATTTATAGCCAGCTCTACAACTACCAAAATCAGCAGAAATATATTGAGTTTAATGGGGTTTAGATTCAGGTCATGCCAAAGGAACTGAGAGCCATGCAATTCTTTGGACTCCATACCCTGCTGTGAGCACATGCATACACCTCTGTTTATGTATTTGATATTTATCAACAACCAAACAATCCCACATACCTTAGCTTGACTGTCTCCTTGTTTAAAACACTTGAGATCTACAAAGAGTCAATATAACCTGAGTCTTCTAGACAGACTGAAGCAGAAGAAACTGCTGTGATTTCATTTCCCAATATTTTTTCTTCATATTACACTAAATGACCCATGACTTTGATTAAATTGAAAATTTAATGTATTGGCATTTTCAATGCCTTAAGATTTATATATTTCATGGTTTCTATTTCTGTTGCAGTTCTACTTTATTATATTTCTTGGAAAAAGTCATTTTAAAGGACTTTACCCACTGCCATAGAATGAAATCCAAATATCAAGGAAGTCAGGGGTTTTATGCTCCCCCAAGCCAGGTGGGACCACTTATAGTATCTATCTACCCCAATGAAATTCAGAAGGTTTGGGGCCATTTTATTCTTAGGCTTTTCTCTTTTCCATACATAAGCAAGACAGAGATATCAATTTAATTTGTAGAAAAGGTTGTTTATATAGGAGGAATCAGATGCTTTCAGGGAAATCAGGGTTTCATTGTGGCAAGGCATGCCAAGAGCCACAACCACCATGAAAGCTGCTAAAAAAAGGACTAGTTTCTCTGGTGTTTAAAATGATTGCTGGAATTGCTGGTTTCTGCTAATATTTCTCCATGCTTGCATAAGTCTGCTCCTCAAGCTGGTTTTTCTAAAGAAGGTTCAGTCGAAATTATTCAAGTGTTTTCAAAGGGAAGAGAGAATAACACAAGATTTTATCTATCCAAAAATTAAACCCAGCCAAATGTATCAACAGATGCATCAAGAATTCTTGCAGGATTCAACATTTGGGGAGAGTGTAATTTTTGGGAGGATCCTGTGTAATACTGTGAACAAACTTTTTACCCTTCCCATGACAACCGAAGCAAAATTAGCAATGTTTTAAATTTTCAGAGTTGTTATTTGGATGATCTTCTTTAATAGGGTTGAGTTTGATGCTGAATCTGTTGCAAAGGGTAGTTGGACTTGGTTGAACAGATAAGGATTGACCCTGCCTGTTGGTTGAATCTACTATGTACAAAGTATCTTACAGCAAAGTGTGACTTTCACCTGTGGTTATTTCTCCTTCAGGAGCTTTTCGTGTGACAAGCTCCAGGAGTGAGAAGATGAAATTTCTTCTCCTGTGCTTTTAGTGCTTCCTGCAGCTGGCAGCCTGACAGTGAGGGAAAGTGGAGAAGACAGGCTAGCTCCAACACAGAATGGGCAGGACAGAAACTAGGAGCAAGATGCAAAATAAATTTGAAGTCAGGGATGGGACAGAAGGGCAGTTGGAGGCCTAGAAGAAGGAACCACAGATGCATAGAATCATTAAGGTTAGAAAAGAACTCTAAGATCATCAAGTCCAACCATCAGCCAACACTACCATGACCATTAAACCATGTCCCCAGGTGCCACATCTACATTTTTTTGAACCCCTCCAGGGATGGGGACTCCACCACCTCCCTGGTCAGCCTGGTCCAGTGCCTCACTACTCTTTCAGTAAAGAATTTTTTCCTAATATCCAATCAAAACCTCCCCTGATGCAACTTAAGCCCATTTCCTCTTGTCCTATTACTAGTAACTTGAGAGAACAACACACATCTTACTACAACCACCTTTTAGGTAGCTGCAGAGAGTGATAAGGTCTCCCTTCGACCTCCTCTTCTCCAGACTACACAATCCCAGTTCCCTAATCTGCTCCTCATAAGATGTGTTCCCCAGAACATGGAAGGATGGACAGAAAGGGAAAAAGGGCTGGGGAACAAGCCAGATGTTAGAAGCTGGTACAAAAAGTGGTGGAGAGAATGCAGGAAAACTAGGAGGGATAAAAGGAGGCTTGAAGAGAAAAGGTTCATTACCAGGGAAACACCCTGTCCTACATAGTTCAAAACTGGTGCATAAAAGAGAGAGCCCTTGGCTTCCTACTGGGAAACTCAAGATGTGTCTTTAATGCAAGCACAAATGGGACACTAAACAGGTAGACAAGAAAATAAAAATAGCTGTGCTGTACCAAAATGAAACAAATGGAGTTTGAACATTAATTAACTCCTTCTTTAAGCATCAGATAGCAATCAGCACAAATTATGGAGTAGGAGCTTTTTGCTCTTGGAAACATGGAGTCTTTGCTCTCCTGCCTCCTCCTCCCCTCCCCACAGCTGCAAGAATCCAGCTGAGATCAGAATTTTTTTCTAACAGCACTTGTGAAAATCAAGTCCACAATCAACTAGACAAAGGAAAACCATCATGAAAGGCAGTAAACATCCTGGCTCGGGGCGGGGGTGGGGAGTGTGCTGGCTGAAATGCAGCCCTGCAGCCTCTCAGCAGAGCTGGAAGCCTGCTCAGCAGTCTGCAAAGAGCTGGCAGCCTCCAACTAGCCTCTAATGAGCCTCATCAAACAAACAAACAACAAGAAGAGGCTTCACAAATTAGCACCCGAAGACATGTGTTTGATGATTCTTCTGGGTTTGTACCGTGCACCCCCTCCCACTCATTTCCTTTGGGAGTAGGAGCAACCTGTTCTAGCAGTACCCCTTTAAAGGTGGGACATCTGTTTTAAAGTGGACATTCACCCTTCTTCTGGAGCCAGCAGTGCAAAGCAGGTGCTTCTGGGGGGGTGAGTTCCTTGGATGAGGTAAATCACATCTTGAAGTGCCTTCCCACTAGTGACAATAAAACCCCATCCAAGACCGTTGTACTGTTATTGTCTTTAGCTGGTGGGTTCTGAGGAGGCCACCAGTTCACAGGAGTGTTGCAAGGAGGAGCACAGCCCACCAAGCTAGGCCTGATAGCCTAAAACACACCTTTTGTTGCATTAGCTTAGCTGATGAGCAGCATCATTCTGCATATCTGCATAAGGCGTGCCTCTTTCATATCAGAAAAAAAGTTATCTCTCATTAGCTTGCAACACAACCAAGGATATCTATTTCTCACTCATGTCAGGACCACTAAAATTTATGTGTGATTTGAAAATATGGAAGGGAGAAGTATATCCTTTACTATGCCAAATTTTCTGCAAATGGGGCAGGAGCAGTACAAGCTGCTTACTGAATTCCTTCTTTTTCACCCAGAGCTCTGATTTGGAAAAAGAACAGAGAATAGAGAATGGTTCTTACACAAAACCAAACTGCACAACTCTGCCTAATTTTTTTGCCCTTGAAAGATGACTTTCTCTTCTGTCTCTTGATACACTTTTTTTTTTTTCTCACTGTGATTCTTTACACAACTGTCCTCGTGACAAATGTCGTTTGAATTGGGGACAGACCTGTCTGGAGTGTATGCATCAAGAGCCTTTTCCAATAGATGCAGCTCCTATCTTAATGAGAATAAGAGCCTTATGACAACTACAGGGCTTTTGATAGCAAATGCAGCTTCAGTACAGCATACTTAGGTCTCTCTAAGGAAAGGAATAAACTGTCAAATTTTCCTTCCCTCTTGTTAAAAAATAGCCCAAATACTGCAGTGTTGGCATAGAGGAACAAGGCTTGCTTTTAGTCTTGACTCCTCTTTCAGGAGAAAGGAGTAATAGGAAGGCTTCTGGGAAGGCATTTACCTTTGCATTTTGGTCATCCTGCACTGCAAAGGGGTATGAGAGCACCCAAAAGGGATTTTTTTTGTGTCTGAACCCAAACAAGAAATATAGTGCCAAGATACTGCCAACTCACTCCAACCACATGCCGTCCTGTGGACCAGGCTGGACCTAGAGCAAAGTGAAACCCTCTGAAATGTAAATGTGGAGGCTGTTTCATCCTCAGAACCAAGTGTTTCACCCCATAAATCTGCTTCTACTGGTCTGCACTGCCTTTTAATGTGGACATAATCCAGTCGTGTAAGGGCAGGGATGTGACTCCTGGATTTGTGGTGTCTCAGGCAACTGCCAAAGTGCGCAGGATGATTTCATCAGCAGGGTGATGTGGTGACGTGTCTGCAAGGGAGGATAATGAAAAATAACAAGAAAAGGCTTTGAGTTTAAAGGTATCTGAGCAAGCCAACACACTGCATCTAGAGCTGCAGCCATGCCAGATCCTGAAATGAGTCTAGGAGGTGTGGGAGGAGAGGAAAGGTTGAAGTGGGATATGCAGAGCTGCTCAGGGGAATCTGCTGCTTACTGTGATTGGACATGCAGAGTGAGGACTTTGGACAGAAACTACAGAATTCACAGAAGTTTTGAATTCTCACCTGATTTTAGCTTTTATAAATCAAAAACTAGACAGATGAGACTAAAAAAAAAATAAACCCAAACCAAAAGAAACAAACCCCACCAACCCAGGATGGTCCCAGTTTCCCCTCGTCTAGTTCCATCCTGATTGAAGACTAAACTCAGAAGCATTTTCCTGGACACTAATCATGAGTTAGTTTTACCTATGGAAAGCACAGCCAGAATCATGGCTCTGCAGGTTATGGTAAAACTAATTCTTTTTGATAAACCTTTATCCAGACAAAATTGAAATAATCTTTTCTAAAATGGACACTACTTTTCTGAAAGAAATCTGGGGAACAATAGATAGTGTCTGAAGGCAGTGACCAGTGAATTGCCACAAACTGCTGATGGAAACCTAACAGTATTTTTTGGCATGTCATATCCAGTGATGTCAGCCAAGTGCAGTAAAATGGAAATGATTGATCTTTTCCTGCTTCACTTGCTGATGTGGAGGGTTGGAATGAAGATGTGCAAAGCAAAACTTCTGCTTCTTGTTGCTTGTTTTAATTCATGGAGTGGCAGCTTTAGGGTGTTTTCACTTTTCTAAGAACTTAATTCTGAAAATGTTGAAATGGAACATTGCAATTTTTAGGAAAAATCTTGCTTGTTAGAAGAATTTTATGTTGGATTGAACATGATTTCGTGATTTTGGTCAGTCTCACTTCATGTGTTTTGTCAATGAGAAAAAATAAAAGCTTTCAGTGACAGACTGTGTCCTCCAGCTCTATCCTTGATTGACATGTAAATTTGGAAGAATGATTCATGAGAAATAATCTGTTTGGTGGAGTGGAGCTACTCTGCTAAGCACTGAGGGCAGCAGCCAGAGCTGGGTTCAGTTTCTGAGGGCTAATAATAAACACCATCCTGAGCCTGCACTTAGAAACATGGGAAAATTCATGTCTCTGCACGTTCAGTGAATGATATTTCCTTCCTTCTGACTTTCAAATTACTTAAAAGACCAGTATCATCCTGAGGGAAGAGAGAAAATGAAGACAAGGAAACTAAAATGACAAAATAACCATCTATTCTTTCCTTTCCATACAACACTACCATAACACATCCCTCCCATCTTCTCTCTTGATGAAGAAGCTGAGAAAGCAGCTGGAGGTTTCCCAGCTCAGACCTCCCCCAGGCCCTGCTGACACAAATGCTGTCAGGTTCCTGCTCCATCTCAGAGCACACACAGAGCATCCTTGGTGCTGCACCTGGCTGTGGTTCATGACCCTGCAGCTCTTTGTTCCTTCTTCACCAGCCTCCCTCCTCCACCTGCTACGTTTTCTAGCCCATTTATTTCCATTTTTTCCTTGATAGGTTCTATTCTGCAAGCAGACCATGGTGAAACACCACTTGAACTTGTTACCCAGAAGGAACTTATCAGATAACTTTAAGGTATTTGATCTAGAACTTCCACATTACAAAGCCTCAAGTGATTGTACTACATGATAGTACAATGTACTACATGCAGATAACTCACTCTGTTGTGTTTAGCAATATCTGGGCACCCCAAACATTCCCACTTGATTATGCCTCTGTTGTGTTTAGCAATATCTGGGCAAACATTCCCACTTGATTATGGCTGTATTTTTTACTCCATTTTCTGACATGAATTTTTAATTTCTCTAACAAAAAATGCCTCCTTCTTTGATAAAGTAAACACTGAAAATTGAGTCCTGTCCAAGGGTTCCTTTCATGCAGGCCCCTTCTTTATGCCAGGGCAAGTGGAGTTTTCCTTTTTCCAAGTCTTTGATCCCTCTTTAGGAACTAGTTCCTTTTTTTTTTCAGCCCACATCACCAGCATTGCAAGTATTAATCTTCACCTATGTTTTCAGTTTCAGCATGAGCACATTGCAGCTTTGCTGATGCTTAGCCAGTATTGCAAGAAGTCATCCAATATTTGTTTATCTCCAGACTTCTTCACTTGTAGCCAAAACTGGAAAATTGCAAGATGCCATTTGCAATATGAGTATTTATTTTTAGCAGAGAATCCATCTTATTGTTTTGTCATTTACACTACCTCAGTTCCAGGGCACACCAGTGCCAGGGCAGAATCCAGCTCTTTCATTAGCTGAATATGCCAGTTCTACAGTGCAAATTTGCCTCACTGGTTAATGACTGTGGCTCATGATCTATTAATTCATTGACCATTTCTTCTGTCTCTCTCTTTCATGTACAAGAAAAGGTTCAGGCCTTGAAAGCAGCATCTCTGCAGGAACACACCACTATGGGAAGCTGTAATTAGAACCTCCTCTCTTACATGGAAGCATTAAAACATTCCCTCATTTTCCACTGTAATGTAAAAGTACAAAAGTTTTACCATGAGGGTGACCAGATATTGGGACAGGTTACCCAGAAAGCCTGAGGAATCTCCATTCTTGAAGATACTCAAAAACTGACTGAACATAGTCCTAAACAATGTTTCAAGGTGACCATGCTCTGAGCAGGGGGCTGGACTGGTGAAACTCTAGAGGCATCTTCCAACTTCAGCCATTCTGTGACACAATATACAGACAGTGCACCAAAAAAAAATGCTTTAATAAAACATCCCCACATTTTCCACTGTAATGTAAAAGTACAAAAGTTTTACCATGAGGGTGACCAGATATTGGGACAGGTTACCCAGAAAGCCTGAGGAATCTCCATTCTTGAAGATACTCAAAAACTGACTGAACATAGTCCTAAACAATGTTTCAAGGTGACCATGCTCTGAGCAGGGGGCTGGACTGGTGAAACTCTAGAGGCATCTTCCAACTTCAGCCATTCTGTGAATTCTACACAATATACAGACAGTGCACAAAAAAAAAAATAAAAAAGTGCTTTAATTTGTTTTCTGGGGGTTGGAACCTTCCCATCTGTATTGAGTCTTCAACAGCAACAGGTCAAGACTTATAATGAGACTGAGGATCTATCTACAGCACAGAATTATTAGAGATACTTCAGCTAATGTGGGTATTACTGCATTCTAAGTGTAAAAGTGTGGAATTCAGGATGGAGTTTCTAGAAGTGGAAATTAATGCTAATTTAGGTGCTGAAACTAGAGAAGACAATGCAGAACCACTTCGTAGAAGCTCAGTTGGAAGGGACCTTTAAAGGTCATCTAGTTACACCTTCACATGTTACACCTCCAGACCATCTCCTGCATGACTGCAGTATGGAAAGAGTTGGGGCATTGGAGAAGTATTATCCTGTAGCTATAAACCACATTTGTGGATTGACATGGCACCTTGGCCAACACTTGTGTGTATGAGTTAAAAGGTGCCAAGAGCTGGATTCTTCTCTAGGTGACCCTACATGTTTGTCTAATACACTTCTCCTTGTAAGAGGAGCTCTCTTGTCCATCTCAGGATTTAGTAATTCAGTAATTTTGGAAAGGTCAGATCCAAAATTTAGCCTGTTAATCAAAATGTAGGCAATTCATTGCAGGCTAAGTGGTAATTTCAATTTAGCATCAACCTGAGGGCACATGCCTCATCCTTTTAGCTGGCTAAATTTATCATTAATAGAAACGTTGAAGTAAACGATGTCATTCCTGGCAGTGTAGGGATCCACCATCAGGATCAGATGATGTGTATAGTTCCTGAGCTGCACAGAGGAAGGGCAATCAGTTTAACATGGATGTGTAAATAAATGCAACGGGTTAGCTTCTCAGACATTTGTATAATGGAGTGTCAGCTTTGCCTTAGGCAGCAAGTGGGGACAAAATAGTGGTTCCAACTGAATGTTTTTGAGATTTCTGTTAAGAATTCTAATGGCATGGCTTAGAGGGTAATGCTAGGTTAATGCCTTTTTCTTATTTTCATGTATTTTCAGAATGCTATTTTCTGCCTAAGTTCAGAGACAGAAGTGTTGTCTTCCAAAAAACCTAGGGAAACAGTCCATATTTACAGGACCCATGAGTACATGGAAATGGTTTCCCTCTGCAAATGGAAAATCAAGATGTGAAGAGCTAGACTTGCTTTGTTTAAACAGAGAGCAGTGGAGGTCCCTCTGCAGGCGAGCAGAGAGAGGTAGGTACATCTCAAAACCAGATCTCAGTTGGACTCAACCACCTTCTGAATCTTCTCTGTCTCTCACTGTTGACTTCAGGGATGACAGAGAACAACTAGTCTGCAGCAGAGGCACCTCAGGTAGATGCTAAAGTGAGGTGGGGGTGAATCCCCACCTAAATGATTCGCTCCTGTTGTCACAGCTTGGGATAGCTGCATAATTATACCAGGATTTCAAAATCCTGCTTAACATGTCAACCATAAAAGAGGCTTCCTGACCCTATAATAAATAAAATTCTCAAAAACAAAGACATCACTTCTCATGCCTCTCAGTAATCTCAAATAATATGTTCACCATCTTCCCCTGAAATTTGTAGCAACAACCAACACTAGTATCTAGCACTAAGATGTAGGCATCCACTGTGGTCAAAAATATTGTTGTCCACTCTGTAGAATATAATCAAGAACTGGACCTCTATATTATACTGGTAGTGAGGTATTTAAAGAAAAAAAATATATATATGACATGATTCAAAATGTTTTAGTAATTCTTCTTATCCTGAAACAGAAAAAAAAAAAAAAAAGAAATATTCAAAGGATTAATCATGTTTGCAAAATGAAAGGTTCCCAAGGAAAGATTTTGTTGTTGTTGTTGTTGTTGTTGTTGTTGTGAGAACTATAAAAATGCAATTATAATGACAAGCCATTTCAAATGCATTTTTTTGGAGTTCCCCTGGATCCCCCTAAGGGCATCCTGCCTAGACTGACATTCTGTCCCTGGAAAATTTTAAAGGAAATGAAGCTTCCTAATTTGCAACCGGAGAATTTTTCAGTTGAACAACTGCAAGCAGATTCACGGTCTAAGAGTTCCAGTGGAAACATTGGTGTTGATTATGCAGCAAATCCTGTCCCTTCAAATAGCTAAGGCTGTGTAAAAAGATAGATGTCTGCACTTTAAAGTTTTTAATTTTTTTTCTTTATGGACTTCAAGCTAGGCTAGCAACTCATCATGTGATGGAGAGATTCTTAGAAGATTTTGACTTAATATTCAGTCCCTCCTACTATTTGTAAACATGGAAATGAAGGATAAATTCATCTCTAGTGTACATAGCAGTTGAATTAACTTTTATACTTCAAATTGTGCTGAACTTTAGTTAACCACAGGCCTCCATCTTCACCTAATCTTCACCTGCTAATGAACATGAAGCCCCTACTGGCCCTGCCAAATGTGGGTTTAGCACAAAAAACTGAGCAGGTAGTGGGATTAGAGGGGAAATGGGAATGATGACAACAGAGGACTTGACCAGGATGCTGGGTCATTCGTTAGGGTCAGTTCAGTGAACCCAAACCTTGTCTTGGGCACCAAGATGATATTTATTTTCTACAAATAGAAGAAGATGAAGGGGGAAAAAAAATATTAAATTAAGAAAAAGAAAGAGCAAGCAACAAGTAATGAGCAGCACTGAGATTTGAGAGGATATGTGGATCAAGGGTATTTCTAGTTCTTAATTATTGACCTCATGTAGTAGGAAGATACACAAAGAGGAGCAGTCCTGGTGCAAGGGATGTCTGGACAGAGCCAGGCAGTTGTGTGCCACGCTGGGGCTGATTTGAAGCCAGTTCAAAATTCATTCCAGCTAACAGTAGTGACTTTAATGGTGTTAAAAGATTTCACACAATCATAGAAGCACAGAATGCTTCGGACTGGAAAAGACCTCTAAAGGTCCTTCCCCCTAGTCAATCTAGTCCAAGCTCCCTGCAGTAAGCAGGGACATCCTCAACTAGAGCAGGTTGCTAATTATTATAATTAGCCAATAACTGCTGGACTGGCTCCACTATAGGATGAGCTCTTTAACCCTGCAGATAACAAGAGGATGTCACAGGAACAGGACACCCCTCCATCAGCATCCTTACAGGTCACCACAGGGAGAAGAGGAGGAGGAAAGCCCTAGGGAAGGCATTGAGTCAGGGGGTGTGAATTCAGCAGAAACCAACAAGCCAGTCACTGGGGGAATTGTCCAACCCAGGGCCATAGACACAATGGGACCACCCCAGGGCCAGAGAGACCTTGTTACCAAGAAAAAGGCAGAAGAGACTTTGTTACCACTAGAGAGTGATGGAGACTTCGTTACCACCAATGGCAGGAGACCCTTTCTTACCAGCCAAGGTAGTGGGCACATTGTTGCCACTTGAGAGGTGGAGATACCTTGTTACCAAAGGGCAGCAGATACTTGGTTGCCACTCAAGGGCAGCAGATACTTGGTTGCCACTCAAGGGCAGTAGATACTTGGTTGCCACTCAAGGGCAGCAGATACTTGGTTGCCACTGAAGGGCAGCAGATACTTGGTTGCCACTCAAGGGCAGTAGATACTTGGTTACCACTCAAGGGCAGCAGATACTTGGTTGCCACTCAAGGCCAGTAGATACTTGGTTGCCACTCAAGGGCAGTAGATACTTGGTTGCCAACCAAGGGCCATGGATCCCAGGTGACTTTCTCTCAGTCTCCAGCGTGTGGGTTTTCCCGGCCTCAGCTGCAAGCACCAATCCTGCACCAGATGGGAGAGATTCGGTACCTCCTCTCTGTCTGTGGAGTGGACTCTGCACACCAGATGAAGAATCTATTTCTGGGACAACACTCCCACATTTTAGAAGTGGCACAATTGCCTCCTGTGGCCTTTTTCTAAGAGAGACCTTTTCCTCTTGCACCTTCTCCTCAAGCACTAAAGGGCTGGGATTTAACCCCATGGCATATGGATGATGGCCACAACCAGGCAAGAAAGACCCTCCTGATTGGTTTTCACCCAGTCTGGCCAGCCTTGGGAGGGAACTGATAAGAAGATCACCACCAGGTGCCCCAACTTTCCATATTAACTTGGAGGTGAGACAAGAAGCCACCTCTATAAGAGCTGACTGCTTGAAGTGAGGTTTGCTCATGTAGTGGATGTGTTGTGTGGGAATTCTGGCTATTGAAAGGACTCCCTGACTCTTCATAGGAAGTGGAGTTTCCATGATGGCACAAGAAGATCATAAGTCTCTCTCTTTGACTCCTCATCTGGCTGGTGCCATCTCCCATGGCATGGTTCCTTGGCCAGCTGTCTCCCTTCTGCACATCCTGTGCTGTGAGTGAATGTATTGACTTGTTCCTCCCGGGGTCTGGCACATTGCATTGCTGGTGTATGATTTAAGAGTAGAGGTAGGACTTTGGCTCTTGGTTTTGCCTGTTGATGATACTATCCTTCTATGTTGGGCAACTGGTCAGCAGAAGAAGCTGTCAGCCTGGGAGCATACAAAGCACTAGAATCATAGAAGGGTTTAGGTTGGAAGGAACCCTAGAGATCATCCAATCCAGCCTCCCTGCAGGGACACCTCTCAGCTAGACTGGATTACTCAAGGCCTCATCCAACCTGGCCTTGAACACCTCTGGGGGAGGCATCCACAACCTCTCTGGGCAATCTAGTCCAGAGTCTCACCACCCTCACATGAAGAACTTCTTCCTAAGATCCAGTCTAAACCTGCTCTCCTTCAGTTTAAAACCATTTCCCCTTGTCCTGTTGTTGGATACTCTTGTGAAAAGTCCCTCTCCAGCCTTCCTGTAGCTCCTCTTCAGGTCTTGGCAGGCAGTTATAAGGTCCCTCCAGAGTCTTCTCTTCTCCAGGCTGAACAATCCCAGTGCCCTCAGCCTATCCTCACAGCAGAGATGCTCCAGCCCCCAGATAAACTTTGTGGCATTTCTGCCCAAATCAGTCACCATTCAGAGCAACAACAGGCTTCCAATTTCTATTCCCATCAGGACTATGCACGAGAATTGAGACTATGGAGAAACTTTTCCCCAAGACAAGAGCAGTTTTGAAGACACAAGCCTTATATACCACTTAAACCTATGGGATGGATGAGACACTATTTCCACACCAGAATGTCCTACTGTATTTATCTGGTGGAAGATATGAGACAAATATCAGTGAGAACTGTCAGCTTTCTGATACCTACTGCCTTTCCCCTCAGCTTTTACAGTCCTTTACATTTGCACAGAGCACAGTTAATCTTCTGGACAAACTCCTTCACCACAGAAGCTGTAAAAAAACAAAAACCTCAGAGTATTCTGGTTCAAGAATGATATAATGAAAATATTGCTTCATTAGATTTTTTCTTCCTTCTGTTTTTATTATTTTAATGGCAACATGCATGGATGTGAATTCAGTGCAGGACTATGAAAAAACTTCACTTCCTAAACAATACTTAGCAAAATCTCCCATGCAATAGTTTGCAGCCAGGATATTACTCAGCAGAGCCCATTGTCCATTTTGCAGGAAGATTTTGATTCAAGCAGATTTATTACTGGATCCTGATAATGCCTGAAACAGCAGGAACTGAATGTTAATGACAGCCAGTCAATTTGAATTAAGACTGTCTCTGAAAGTCTTGAGTCAGTTTATATTTTGACTTTATGGTAGTGGATTTGGGTTTAAAATCATCATCTAATATGCTAGTAGTTTGATATTGCAGGAATGGAGCTCTCTCTAAAAACAAACAGATAAATCTGATTTGATATCTGTGAATTAATACATTGAGAAACTATATGCAAGAAGTTGCACTGACATCACAGATATAAGGAAGAATTTAAAGACACCTGAGCTGTCCTAGGGTATTTCTGGTGTCTCCTGGCTGATCCAGAGGCATTCTTTTCTCTCATGTCTCTGCTAGCCCTGTGAAAAGCTTAACACTCCACTGGTGGTACCTGGCTACATGAAAGCAAATGGATCAATCCTCTTTTATTTACCACAGTGATGTGGGCTCACATCATAACGTTTATGCCTTTGTGCAATAAACATTAAGTGGACAGTAGAAGGAAATGGAAGAAGAGCTGTTATCCTGTGGTTTCCACAAGCCTCTCATCTTTGTGTGGCTCTGCCTTTCCTTTTTTGTTGTGCATTTTGTCCATGGGCATGTAACATTCTGTATCTCATTAGGAGTCTAGACAAAACAAACCCCAAAACCAACCAAACAAAAATCTGTGAAACACTCTATCAGAATGGATCATTCAAGTGAATTATAATGATTAGATTTTTAATGTAATGATGGCAGATTAACAATTATTCAGGATATAAGCTTTCCTAGGCAGCATTGCTAGGCAAATCACATTCTCCACATCCACTTAGAACAAGGATAAAAACTCTGCCATCCCTTGTTTTCTCATGCATCACAACATACTGCAGAAATTTACTCTAGTTTTGGTCAACTCCAAAACTACCACGAAGTTACTCAGTGCACTCCACCCTAAATAACCATCTTTGCTACATAAAAACTTGACTAGATGGTCAGACCCATAGAGTGGTGGGGAATGGAGTTAAATCCAGTTAACTCCAAGTGGTGGCCAGTCACAAGTCATGTTCCCAGGGCTCAGTAATGGACATGCCCCTTTTTAATACTTTTACCAATGATCTTGATGAAGGGATCAAGGGCACCCTCACTAAGTGTGAAGATGACACCAAGTTAAGTGGGTGTGTCAAACTGCTTGTAGGTAGGCTCTGCAGAGGGATCTGGACAGGCTGGATCCATAGGCTGAGGACAATGGTATGAAGTTTGACAAGGTCTGGTGCTGGATCCTGCATTTGGGTCACAACAACCCAGGCAGTGCTACAGACTTGGGGAAAAAAAAGCTAAAAAGCTGCCTGGCAGAAGAGGACCTTGGGGTGCTGGTCAACAGGCAGATGAATATGAGCTAGTGGTGTGCCCAGGTGGCCAAGAGGGCCAACAACTTCCTGGCTTCAATCAGAAATAGCATGGCCAGCAGGAGTAGGGAAGTGATTGTCCTGCTGTACTTGGCACTGGTGAGATCACACCTTGAATACTGTGTCTTGCTTTGAGCCACTCACTCCAAGAAGGACATGATGGTGCTGGAGCATGTCCAAAGAAGGAACAAAACTGGTGAAGGATCTAGAGCACATATCTTCTGAGGAACAGCTGAGGGAACTGGGATTGTCCAGCCTGGATAAAAGGAGGCTCAAGGGAGACCTTCTCACTCTCTACAACTCCCTGAAAGGAGGTTTTAGCAAGGTGGGTGTTGGTCTTTTCTCCCAAGTAACAAGCAATAGGACAAGAGGAAGTGACTGCAAGCTGTACCTCAAGAGGTTAAGGTCAGATATGTGGAAAATTTTCTTCTCTGGAAAGTTTGTCAAGCACTGGAATAGGCTGCCCAAGGAGGTGGTGGAGTCACCATCCCTGGAGGGATTTAGAAGACAGGTAGATGTGGTACTTAGGGACATGCTTTAGTGGTGACCTGGCAGTGCTGGGTTAATGGTTGGACTTGATAATCTTAAAATTCTCTTCCAACTAAAATTATTCTATGATCTGTGACAGCACCCACATCTGCTGTGTGAAGAAAGTGGACTGAAGCTGAAGAAGTGAAGCCATTGTCTAATACACAGTTGAATTTAATGAAGTTTTCCTATCCCAACCCTTTGATCTACTTTTATCAGTTCTAATCAGAACAGCAGGATTTTTATATAAAAAAATAGGACCTGTTATTTCAATACTCTGCTGCTTTACTTAAGGCCATATTTGGGACAACACTTGGGCATTATATCAAACATGTCAAGATATCAGTTCACCCTTAAAGCAGTGCTAAACTCACTATATACACACATATTCTGAGGCTCTCAATCTATATGAAATGGTCAAATACTGTCTACAACAAGAAATTCACTTTGGCTACCCTCAATATCTTCTTAATGTGTTAGCTTGGCGTGCTTTGTGAAGATGAAGGAATCTCTCTGCAGCCACTGTGGTAGCTGTTATAGAGCAAAATCCATAGTTTTCAATAGGAAAGAGGTTTAAAAAACACCCTTCAACACCACAAAAGAAGTGATCCAACTTGGCATGCCATCTGCTAAGTGCCTTGTTACCAAATATCAGCTGGGGAAAAAAAATTGCAATGCCTTTATGTATAAATAGAAGATGTCAGTTTGGAAGTTTGTCAAACCAGCCATGTTAAAAGGAACTATTTGTAAAAGAAAGATGTTACTTTCCAACTTTATTTTTGTTCTTCTATTGAAGATGCCTCTTGGAATTGATGACAGTGATTTTTAATTTGGTTTTTTTTGTGTGTAAGTAAAGAGCAATCAGATTCTTTTTATGATAGCGTTTGTTCCTCCTTGATCAAAATGTTATTGTCATAGACCTATTTTTAATATAATTTTCACAACTGAAAAGAGATAATCCTATATAAAATAGGTTCTAATTGACTTATTTTGATATGGTTTACACAGATGAACAGAGATAGTCGTATATAAAATAAACCCCTCCTATTAGTATTCTTCCTCCTTCTAGTGTTCATTTACTCATATAAATCCCACTGGCAATAAGGCAATTACACCACAGATGGTAGAGTTCAAGCAAATTAGATTCTACCATCTCTTCACAAATAGCTTCCACTGCACAAACTTCTCCAAAGCATGTCTGTGCTGAGCCCTCCTCTTGCCACTCGATTGCTTGCATAACATCACAAAAAAATGCTCTCTTTTATCTGCATTTCATCTTGTCATCAGTGCCTCCTCACTGGCTCCTTCCCTTGCCCTGGATGACCCCTCACAGCCATATACCCTCCCCCAGTTATTCTCAAAATGCAATTAAGGACAAACATCAGGCACTCATCGACTTGCAGAAGGATTTTGCCATCTTTTGCATCTCTTCTTTCCAATTGCTCTTTCTTGCTCACTCTCCCACCTCTCCTCCCTGTGTGTGTGCACCTGTGGTTTCTATATCCTGTATCCCCCAGAACACAGAGCGTGTCTCCTTGCATGTCCATGTCATGCATTGTACAAGGAGATTTCAGCCCTGCCTACAGCAAGGGTGCTACTGCTCTGTATTGCAAATAATTAATAACTTCATTAATACAGCAAAATCTGTTCCCCTGCAGGTTTTGCATAGATAGATAGATTTATTCCTATCTCAGCAAGTCAGAACAGCTTGACTGCTGCTGTAAATAAAAGGAGTCTTGCCTTGGAATGAAGGACTGCAAAGGCAGCTTCTCTAAATATGAAATAGATGATGATTAAGCTTGAGGTACTGGATAACCACCACTCTTTCAAATCAAATTTTGGAGCACTGCGAAGCTGCAAAGGTCTTGACATGATGTCCCTCTGATGAAATTGCCTCAATACATATTGACTCAACAAAAGTGGCTGAATTGCTATTGCTAATTGTCTACGTCTCTGGTTTGGGTAACCTGAAGTTCTGGATCACTTCCATCCAATTTCAGCCACGGCAGATGCCTAGTCCTCTGTGGGATGGGAGTGGTCCAAGGTGAATGTGTCTTTGGACAATCTGCCTGTAGTGTTTGTTATTTAAATTCATAGGACAGGCATCCTCAGGGTAAAAGGGGCACCTCTAGCTATATTTATGAAACTCAGAGGGAGAAAGAATGACACCAGACTTGCCTATTTCAGCTGAATCAGAAAAAAAAAGGTGGACAGAGGACACAGAAAATATTCAAGAGCTCCAGCTTCAGCTCAGGCATCACAGAGTGAAAGCATGAAAGTCTGAAACTAATATTTGATTGCAGTCTTAATCAAATCTTAAACCTTCAGCATATGTACCTGAACATATAGCTTTAAACTTAGTGGATATAGAAATTCATCCCTGCAATTACAAATTCCCCATTTAATGCCAACACCAAATTTTCATTGCATTAAGACCCAGGACAATTTTTAATTGACTACAGTTTACAAACTGTTTTCTACTTTTCAGATGATTGGATTGGTGCTACCTCCATTTTATGGGTGAATATTTTTTTTCTCAGGAAATAAAATTTGCATTTAACCCTTCCCTCTTTAAAAGGAGAGAGATTCTTTTGTTGGCAGAAACAGCTTGCATTAAGACCCAGGACAATTTTTAATTGACTACAGTTTACAAACTGTTTTCTACTTTTCAGATGATTGGATTGGTGCTACCTTCATTTTATGGGTGAATTTTTTGTTTTCCTCATGAAATAAAATTTCCATTTAACCCTTCCCTCTGTAAAAGGAGAGAGATTCTCTTGTTGACACAAACAGCTTTCATGGCCTACTTCTAGAAACTTCGTGATACTGAAGGTATTAAGTTATGTATCTTAAACATTAAAAAAATATCTCACTAGCAAGCAGTTTCCATAATGAAATCTCCCTTCATTTATACAGAAATCTTGGCACAGAAACACAGAGAAGACAAATATCTGCCTCCAAGCTTTGGATATAGAAACTAGGCTCTGTCCACAGCCCAATCATGAGTTTTTTAACTTAAAGAAACTACAATATCTACTGTCCCCCATCTGAAAGGTATTTGCAGTGCTCTGGCTGCTGACTGCAACCAGATATGGAGGCAATCCTAAAGGCTAATGAGTACAAAAAGATTTGGGATGCAATTATAACATGACCAGGTAGTGAACATAGAGAAGAACTAATAAAACTTTCCTGCTCTGGGAGCTGAAGAACTTTAACTAAAGTAAAATAATGTTTAAAATAAATAAATAAGTAAGTTCAGGTTTTACGGGTAAAAAAATGTTGTGAAAGAGATGAACATAAATAAAAAATGAAAACAAGCAGAAGAAGAAAGAAGTCTGAAAGAGATAATTTATTTATGAAAGCAGATTTTAAGATGAAGTTACTGAATGGACCGAGTGCCACATTTCTGCTGTGCCCTGGGTGTAGCTTTGCCATGGTTTCTGTCCTGATTGAGGTAAATTTGACTCTCTTCTTATTTTTTTTTTAATTTCTTTGTTTCTTTGTTTTCAGTTTACTTCTTGGCTACTAGTTACATTTACCCACAATTAGTTCTAATTGCTTTTTACACCTTTAGTTTTGGAGTAGCAAAGCCTCATAGCAGTCAGCAGTGAATACACTCCTTTGAGATGTGCAGCCAAGTGTGGTAAAAGAAGACAACCCCAAAAGTCTAATCTAGAATATTCTGGGTAAGCTTTTATTTCACCTAACTGAGCCATTAAACTTGAAAGTGGAGGGGGAAAGCAAGTGTTGCTGAGGAAAGCCTGGCAGATTAAGGAGAGGAACAGCTGAAGTCCAGCTGAAATGTAGCACCCAGGGGGCTCTTGGGCAGGAATTCTGTTCCTGGGCAAATCATAGCACAAACCCTCTCCAAATAGATTTTTGGGTGCACAGTGGAGGTGAAGGTGATCAGGAAACATCAGCACAGATTCACCAAAGGCAAATTGTGCCTGAACAACGTGAGTGCCCCCTGGGATAAGATTCTTGGGGATTTTTTGGACAATGGAGTAGCAGTGAATATAATTTGCCTTAAGATTGCAAGGCTTTCAACACTCCATCCCTCAGTACTCCTGTATTGAGACATTGCAGTCTGGATGGATGGACAAGCAGGTGAGACATGTTGGGCTCAGAAAGCAGTGGTGAGTGGCTTGTGGTCCAGCTCTAGGCCAGCCACAAGTGGGACACTGCAGGAGTCTTTCTGGGGACCAGGGCAATGAACACCTTTATCAGTGACCTGGAGGACACCCTTTGTGTTTTGCTGAGAGGTTTTATGTTACAAAGGAGGAGCTGATGTCAGATGGGGTCATGGTATCCTGAGGAACTTTAATGTTACAGAATATTTCTCAGATCTTGTCAGGGGAGCAGAGAAAATTCAGATGATGGTTCTGGAGTTTTTCTTGGTTTCAAAACTAATGACAGCAGGAAATACTGGAGATAAAGCAATGAACTGTGATCCACAACAAGGCTTTATTTCTGTGAACTACTGGATCATATGCTCCAAAAGAGAGAAGGGCAACTGAAAGTGACTGAATGTCAGAGGTAGGAAGGGCTAACGTTTGGCTGACAAATGACTGGAGCAGACAGGGAGGCAGCATCCATTTAAAACCAAAGACTTTCAACAGTCAGACTCTATTCAGAAGCAAATTGAACAAAAGGATGAAGACTGTTTAGGAAATGCTTCAGCAGCACCTGTACCAGGGCCAGGATTCTGGGTCTGAGTAGAAACATCACATTTGGTAGGAGCTGATGTAAATTAATTTTCCCTCCTATTAGAGTAAACCAGTGGCATGTACAAAGGCACATTCCAGCCAGACAAAAGGAGCCTAACAGCAAGAAACCACTAACACAACAGTGAGCCTTCCTCAAAGCATATGACTAGAAAATATGGAATACTGCTACCACAGCCTGCAAATTGCCTGTTTGCAGGGATGTCTATGTCTAGGAAGAGAATGTGAACGAAAGCCAGGAGAAAATCACTTAAAAGATGTTTTCTGGTAGCCAGAAAGGATTGATACCACGATTCTGAAAAACACCTTTAGCCAATGCTGGTTTTAGAGCACAGTAAAGTGAATAGTTGGATTTATTACTGCAAGTGGGTTAGGTGGAAATAGAAGCAGAAATAGAAGCACTGGTATTACAAGCTCTCTATCTATTTGACACATACTCACATAAAGGAAAGGGACAACACTTAATTTGTGTTCTTTCCCAAATGCAGAAAATTGAAAAAAATATCTTTGGGTAAAAAGTCTTGGAGGGCTGAAAAAATACTCAAATATATTAGGAAGGTAATAAACACTAACAAAAAGAGGGAAGCAGTAAAATACTCCATGATGCAGAGAAGCCAGATGTGATCAAAAAACTTATTCTGTTCTGTATTTTGAAAGAAGCAGCGTGATCTACACTTATAACTTTAGCATGATAAATTATTTTCCAGTCCATAAGTAACTCAGCAGGATATTACACCATAAGAAAGACATTTTTTAGCAAACAGAAATATCTTGCAGAAGAAGTCAAAAAAGTTGGCTCTAGGCATTTTGGACAGCTGCTTATTTTCAGTATATCTGGTACTGGCACAGTCTGGAAGGATGGAGAAACATTAACAACCTGATATTCAGAAAGTGAGCAGGGATAACCCAAGTAACAAAAAACTTTCTATAACCCTCAATAAATTAATGGAAAACCTGACTGAACATTCATTTATCTTAGAGAGAAGTAAAGAACAGGGATATAAGTAATGCCTCTCAACAATGTCTCTTGAAAAAATAAATCATGTCACATAAGCCTGATTACGTACTTCAGGACCCTACAAATTCAGCTGATAAAGGAGTCAGCAGAGATAAAATGTGCTTAGATTTCTACAAAGCATTTGACTTAGCACAGAACAATCTGATGAAAATATTAGAGCTATAAAATATTAATAAATTCCATTTTAAATAGATTAGACAACAACCCAATCTCAAAAAGCAGCCCTTAATGTGAAATCATTAAATGAAGAGATTAGTTGTCTTTTTTTTTTTACACGATTTGTCTGACACATTCATTGTGGGAGTATAAATATGCTGCTGATAAACTCAGTGAGAATAGGCAAATTTGTAAATCCATTGCAGAGCAGGCAAAAAGGGGGAATCTTTATTACTATTTTTTATACTTTTTTTTTTTTTTACTGTTTTTTTTTCTTTTTTTTTTTTTGACAGCCACAAGTAATCTCCAGGAAAAAGGGCTGCAATGCAGATACATAAACTAGGACCTGTGCAGCCTCAAAAACATTTAGTGTTCTGGATGGATGAAGGGTGAAGGTTTAGAGGCCAGGCAGGCCACTGGTGAATGACAGGTTGTTCTGTATTAACTCCTCTTCCTTCCCAAAGAGGAAGAGAAAGGGAATGAAGGAGAGAGACTGATGGAATAGAAAAGAAAACTAAAACAGCTTTAATGAAAATAATGATCTTAGAATGGAATCTATACAATAGAATATATACAAATAAATACCAAACCAACATTAAACACAGCCCCCCTGATGGCAGTGATGCCACCATCACCACTGATGCTGGGGAGCAGGCACTGGGGAAGTCCCAGACTGGATTCAGTGGCAGATAGGAACTGGATTCAGGAGCTGGATTCAGAAACACACATATTTGGATGGAAGACAGAACAGACAGAGTCTTCCTCAGATGCTGGCCATTGAAGAAGTGAGCTTGACCCTCATGAACCTTCAGCTTTATACTGAATAGGACGTTTGTGGGATGGAACACTTCATTGGGCAGTTTAGGGTCACCTGTCCTGGCTTCTCCTCCATGCAGGTGTGGCCTTTTACTTTTGGTACCTCCAAAAGGAGCACAGAGACATAGCACTCAGAATTCTCCTTTAGTACAGAATTAAATGCCTCATTTCATCAGCACACAAGATGTAGCAGCAACCTTGGTCTGCATAGTAGTAACCGTGTAGTAACTCTAAGCATTATCACTGCTAGAAGCAGACATTGTCTGTGAAAATCTGCTATTAACTTCAGAAAGTGCAGTTACTTAGACAAGATTCAGCTGAAAAGTAAAATCACTCAACAAAATTAGTTCTCTTTTAACTCAAACCAGGATAACATGGGGCAAAAAGGAAGGCTCGGGAGGAAAAGTTCATTGCTTATGTGTTATCTGTAAAACCAAGACCAGAATGCTACATTATAATTTTGATTTCCATATTTTATAAGGAATGGTGAAATACAGACAATCAGGTTGATGGGAATCAATGTTCTGCAAGTACATGCTTCCAAACAAAAGCTAGCTGATATGATCTGTTTTAGCAGAGGACTTTAGAGCCCTAATGGCTCGATGGTTGGACTTGATGATCTTGGAGGTCCCTTCCAACCTAAAGGATTCTATGATTCTATGATGCCAGATGAAAAGCAGGTAGGAAATCAGGTATGAACATCTAGCAGTGAGTGTTCAGCCAGGGACTGTTCTCTTAGCTGATGGTGGATTCCCAGACTCTGCTTCTCCACATGCAGAAAGAATGTCTTCCTTCAAAGTTCTGTGTAGCAAAAAGTAAATTAAAACGAAGATCTGAAGCTCAACATGGGCAAAATTTAGTAGAAGTCCATGGTCCACTAGAGACCTTAAGCCAGGTAAACAAAAAATCCTTTCCACTATGTAAATCTGTGTTGCATGGATGCCATATTTGCTAATCCTTACGCTGGCAGATTTTAAAATGATGCATCTTAAAAATGACATATGCACTGAAGGGCAGAAGAAAATATAGCTTCATCTATTTGTATTCTGAACTGGCCAGGGGAGAGCCAGTAATGCTTGGAAAGCTGAAGAATTCCTATCTTCTCAGCATTATACCCTGGCTGTGCCTCACATCTTCATATTCCCAGCAAAAAGAACAACAAAGAACGGGACTGAAGCAAATATTGTTGAAGAGAGGGATGAAGTTTTTTTTTTTCCTCCACTCATTTTAGCTGTGTTTTGGCACAAAGCAAGAAGGCAGAAAAGCTGTTGGTGCTCTTTTATCTTAATATTTCCATTCCAGCCGTAGGCACCCTGCAATGAAATCGCATTTGCAAGTGTGCCACAATGTTACAGCAAATGCTGCCATTCAGCTGGGATATTCCATCGCCCTCCAACCAACAGCCAGGAAATGCCCTGTGGGATAATTGACAGGCTACTGTGAATTACCCAGCTATAAATAGCACACCACGGGTGCCTGGTGAAAGGATGATAAAACACAAGTGAAAGTTGAGGTTTTATGAAGTCATTTGCACCACAGAGAAGTATTTATCACTGCACTTGCAGTTTTTCTATTTTTCCTTCCCTGGTAGGTATAGAAGAGGGAGCAGACAGCAATAAAGAACTGTGAAATACGACCTTTAAGAAGTTCACTCTCTCTTTCATTTCTGTATTCTTTCTGCCCCTGCTCCTTTGCTAAACTTCCTGTAGTGCCATTCATATCAGATCAGTCTCGTTCCTATCTCTTCCTCCAAACTGCTTTCCCATCAATAAACCTCCCTCATTCTTCAGGTCATCACCAAAGACGAAGGAGGGTGAGCATACATGTATTCTCTTATCACACCTATAAGTACTACTTTAAGGAGCACAGAGACATAGCACTCAGAATTCTCCTTTAGTACAGAATTAAATGCCTCATTTTCTATTCTCAACATTGAAGAGACGCCTTGAAGGATCATATGGTTGATTAGGGAAGAAATATCTCCTTCTGAAAGACACAGAAAAGGTTCATGAAAATTTAAAGATGAAATACAGCCTTTAAGAAGGTTAAGGACAAATAGCAGCAGACATGCCTGATATTTCTGCATGGGCAGCACACCCTTATCCAAATTCATGGTATTTCACCAGTATATAAGACATGGATAACTAGTTATACAACTGCATGTTAACCTAAATATGTCTGTATTTCTGCGTTCCAATATACTCAACAGAAGCACACAACTCCAGCTAAAGGAATCTGAAGATCTGCACAACTGAAATTTCCATCCAAAATACTAGTTTCCACCTTTGTTACATTAATATTGATCACATAAATGGCTTGGAGTTCTGATTATTCATAGAAGCTTTTTTAATCCATCAATAAATAATTACCATTAAAAATCTCTCATCCTTTACTAAAAACCGAGGCAGAGAAAAATCAAGAATGATGCTTGAAATATAAAACATTAAGCAGGGTACTTATACCAACACTGCTTCTTCCCTCTAACTCAGAATATTTTCAGAAAATATTCTGGAGCCTTTGTGTTTACTTGAGGTCAGAGTCACCCTTGTCTCCTGAAAGCAAAAATGTGAGACAGCTGCAGAGAAGTAGAGAGAGAATGTAATATTCTGCCTCCATCCCATTCCAGTGCAGCCACACCACACCATCTTCCATAGGGTAAACAATCTCCTATTTCAGTGATTATTTCAGTACAACACTGAGCAACAAGTTAGGTCTGATTCCCTTTGAGAAGTATCAAATCTGTACCTGATTAAGACATTAAGCTTGCTCTTGGGATGTGTTTTCCTACAAAACACAGTCAGTAATTGGAAAAAAAAAAACAAAGATAAGAAATAAAGCAAAGAGACAAAAAGGGTAAATAAGGAAATACCAAGAAAGGAAGGAACAAAAATACAAGCCCCACATTTCAAGTGAGAATCTTGGCCTGCCTCAAGCTTGGGAGATATGATACAAACCAAACCAATCATTCTCCTTCATTTGGTCTAGTAAGTATGCCTCCCAGAACAACACAAGCCTGGTGGTACTACAGGCCATCCTCTCAAGGAGTAAAGATAAAGAGTCTACCATTTGTATTTCATTCACCTTATCTCAATGTCACAAAGTCCTCTAGGAAAACAGAATGGAGTTCTCATTCTTCTCTTTACTAGTTTCAGCTGATCAGTTTTTGTTCATTCAGCTCTGATCTCTTCTGCACCAGACATCTACTCAACATCATTCTGAGTTTGTATCAGCAGACTTCTTTTCCAATGGGTTAACTGTCCCCATGCATGTGGCTAACCAATGGCAAGTCCATTTAGTACCTTCTGCAATGAGTAAAGGAATAAGTTACTGTGGCTCAGATGCTGCAAGGGAATTTGTTAATCTAATGTGGCACAATACTTTATCTGAGTCAATGGTCTCTTCTCTTCTCTTCTCTTCTCTTCTCTTCTCTTCTCTTCTCTTCTCTTCTCTTCTCTTTTCTTCTCACATAATGAATAAAAATCAGCCTACTCAGATTGTATGAATGAAATTTATTATGTGAAATTATAATGTGATTCAAGCTTTCGTTATCATCAGTCATGACCAATCAGATTTCCTACCAGAAAATAATCAATTTTCAGAATATTTTCAACATTTATTCTGAATATTCAATCCAAGAAATCTGAACCAGAGAGAAAAACCTTTCATTGTGATAAGTACCAGTAAAATACTCTCTGTTCCTTCAACTCTTCCTCAAAATTTTACCTCTGCTATTTAACTTTTTCTTCTTCTTTACTCCACTGAGCATCCAGACACCCATTTAAACTCATATTCAAGAAAGCAAACCAACCTTTATTCTTTTACTCCATCCCAATTCTGTACAAGATTTAAGGTACATTTAAGCTTTTGATTAACCTAACCCCCCTTTTCTGTCCTGGTACTCAAAAAAGCTCTTAGATTTTTACTAAGAAGATAAAACTGCAGTAATTAGGACCTTATTTTGAATGAAGGAACCTTAAATAAATGAAGACTCCTTTCCCTTCATAGGCCACACAGGCTTTTCTATACACTGAAAAACAGTAAAGCCCAGAGATAATACTACAGGCATGCAACAGAAGAAGAGTGAGATAAATAACCAAATCTGTAAGTGATGCTCTGAAGAGAGAAGCTCTCTAGAACAGTCTCAAAAGAGGAAAGGAGGCCAAGCTTTGACTATTTTTAAATAGTGTCAATTTGCAGCTCATCAGCAGGACAGTGCAAGGGAGGATTATGCAACTCCTTCAGGATGGTTATCCTGTGAGAAAAGTAATTAGAAGGGCTCTGTTCGAAGAGCATGTCAGTCTGCAAAGGTTTCCTCCAAGGGAGATATCTACTACCACTACTAAAATTGGGTCAGGGTCAAGACGTAAAATGAAATGGAAAAGAAAAGAGGAGAAATAGTAACACAGTGAAGGGTTCTACAGACTGGGCTTTACCCCTCCCTTGTGCCCATGACTAGGGCAAGGGCAGAGTGAGAAAAGGCATCTCCTCTTTCACTGGAGGGTGCCAAGGATGGGCTCAAGACAGTGATCATGTCATCACATTGATAACAGCAGTGGGTGGTCCTGTCATCACATTGATAACAGCAGTGGCATCCAAAGCAGCAG
>NW_008629978.1:0-1562 GCF_000691845.1 Merops nubicus | reverse complement strand
CAGGAATTCATAGTGGCAGATGGAAGGAGGCCAAGGATATATGAGGAAAGCAGTGTTCCTCCTTTAAGGAAGAAGGGGTTTGTGTGCTGTAGATCTGCTCCCATGGCTATGGCTTGTTGGAACACAGCTAAGGCTGTGCTTGCATTCACATGGCAATTGTTTCAGTAATGTGTTCTCTCTGCCTATTAACATAGTCAATAGCTACACTGAAACCAGGTGGAAGGTGGGAATTGCAGAACCAGACACAAAATGGCTTCATGTGCACGTGTTTCCTGGAGCCTTCTGGTACCAGAGCACCTTGCAAAATGCTCAAGTGGTTCTTTCCAAGAGAGCCTAAGGGTCAGAGAAGGTGCAGATCCTGTGATGCATCTATCCCCCAAAACTGCTGGACTGAGATCACCTGACAGCCAGGTGTGTGTCACCCTCACATTGCAGGCATGTGAGATTTTGGTTAATTTTTCAGTTACTGAACATAAGATAAACAACAACAAAAAAGGATATCATTTTTTTCACCCTTATTGTTACCCTGACACATTGCAGGCATGTGAGATTTTGGTTAATTTTTCAGTTACTGAACATAAGATAAACAACAACAACAAAAAAGGATATAATTTTTTTTCACCCTTATTATTACCCTGAAAGCATAAAGGTCATTATTCTGTTCCGTGGGCCATTGCTTTGGATCACAGAAAGAAAAGATGCAATCTAATCAAGCCATTTACTCTCATAAACAGATCACAGCATAGTAACAATTGCTGCTTCTGTGCATTCATGAGAGTGCTCAGCATAGAGACTTAATGAGCATGAACAGCAGCTCTGTTGATACAATAGATGGCCCTGCTACCAATCCATAAACTGTGCAGCATGTCAGCAACATGTTCCAACAACAGATTTCTCCTTGCCCATAGTGGTTTACTGGCTTGATAATAAAAGGCATCCTCTTTTGAAGACAGCAAACAGAAGGCATCTATGCACTGGCTTGCACAGGCTGCAGAAATGATCATTTTTCAACCATGTTCTGGTGATGAGGCTGCTCTCCAAGAATGGGAACAGAGGTATTGTCACAGCACCACATTGTTTGTCTCAGAGAAGTGACCTCAGTACTTATTTTCATCAGTGAAGCCAAGCAGGCTGACCAGTCTCTTTTCCACTTAACTACCAAGTGTGCATAAACATAATCTCTTGTCTCATACATTCCGTGGCTGGCTACTCAAGTAATTCAGAGGCAGATGCTACATGGAAAGCAGACAAAACAGTCAGCCTTCCACTCCAGGAGCATCCCATCTTCTCTCCATGGGGAAGGAGCGAGCTGGATAGCACTGCAGAAAAAGCAGTTATTTGCTAATGTTCATTTTCCTATCTAAGTCTCAGACTAGAGGCCAAAAGTAACCACAGTGGCTCCTATTTCTATTGAAATGACCCTGGCTATGTCCCTTCTCAGACCACCTGCTATAGATAAATCTATCCTTATCACAGTTGTTAGGGTGTTGTAGTTCAAGCCACTGATTCAGACACTTGCTATCAGAGCTACCAGACCTTTTCATAGAATCATAGAATCATAG
>NW_008629977.1:107648-119647 GCF_000691845.1 Merops nubicus | reverse complement strand
GAATTGTGACACCTGGAAGTGCCACAGAGAGCAGAGGGGCTCTGTGAGGGTGCAGTGGCTGGGAGGATGCTCTATGGATACCCCTTCCAGTGCAGTGTACACACCAGAGAGCTGCCCTGGCTGAGCCAGTGGAGGATGTGGAAAAAAACAATGAGAGAAAACAACAAAGCCTTTTCCACCACTTCACTTAGTGACACTCAGGGGGAAGCCCAGCTGACGTACAAGGCAGGAGTTGTGTCTTCTGTTGCAATCATTGTTTCTTGTGAGCAGGAGACTGTAGTAGCTGGAAAACTATTCATGTTCTTTCTGAAGACTTCAGAAGATCTCATGTAAATTCATTAGTTACTATGCAGCTGCCCACGTAGCATTTAAAGTCATAAAAAATGTATTAGTTTCACTATAGGAATGTATTAGCATCCAGTCTGTACTTACATGAGAAATGTCTTGGCTAAACCACACAAATGTGTCACCAGCATCTCTGCAGCTGTGGAGTGCTTAACTTGAGCTATCCTTCATTATTAATACCACCTAAAATGCTGCAAACAAAAGCTGTATAGAGACTTTAAGTAATAAAAAAAAAAACCCTTTTGTATTCCCCCAATTTCTGCATTTATTTTCAGTGCTTGTCTATAGCAGTGCAAGGCCAATCTTCTGGAAGTGAAGCACACTAAGCACCAGGAAAGCTGCTGGTGGGTGGGAGGATGGTTCAGTTTGCTAGTGTTGCAGTTTCCTTCTGAAAAGAGTTTAATTCTGCTTGTTTTGCAAGTGTCTTCTGGTCATGAAAATGTGGATGTACAAACTTCAGCTTGTTTGGACTTCTACCAGAGAGTCATTAATTCTTGATTTGTGGCACTTCCCAAGAAGAGCCAACAGATGAAGAACAAAAACCAATGAGAAGATGGTAATGGGGGCAGATGGCCAGATTGCCCAAGGGACTGTGCCAAAGGGTGGGAGGTGGCAGGCTGCTAATCTGTACATCTCAACATGTCCATTACACAGTGCTGGAAGGGACTTCTGGAGATCATCTTGCCCAAGCCCCTGCTCCAGCAGGGTCACCTAGACTAGCTCGTCTAGGATTGTATCCAGGCAGGTGTAGGAATCTCTCCAGAAGAGATTCCAGCCTCTCTGGGCAATCTGCTCCAGGGCTCTGTCACCCTCCCAGGAAAGATGGACCCTCTTGGGTTCCAGTCTGTGCCCATTGCCCCTTGTCCTGTCACTGGGCACCACTGAAAAAAGTCTGGCCCTGTCCTCTTGCCCTCCATCCTTTAGCTACTGATCAACATTGATCAGCTGCCCTCTCAGTCTTCTCCAGGCTGACAGCCCCAGGCCCCTCAGCCTTTCCTGGCACAGAGATGCTCCAGGCCCCTCAGCATCTCTGTAGCCTCTGCTGGACTCTCTCCAGTAGCTCCTTCTCTCTTGAACTGGGGAGCCCAGCACTGGGTACAACACTCCTGAGGTGGCCTCACCAAACTGGCCACAGTCCTCCAGAGGTGGCCTCACCAGGGCAGAGCAGAGGGGCAGGAGAACCTCCCTTGACTTGCTGTCCACACTCTTCTGAATGCACCCAATTAAAAATGCACCCCTTTCAAAATGAGATTGGATTTCCCCTGCAGCAGAGAAGCAGAAAGAGAAAAGGCTTTGCAAATTTCTTCAAAAGTAATTTTTTTCTAAAGTCATATTTTTTTAACGGCCATAAAACTCTCTAAATTGCAGAGGGATGAAAGAAAAACAACAGGATTTTTGAGCAGCTTTTCAGGAATGTGAGCAGTAAAAAAGTGGGTATCAGTAAACCATGATTTTTTTTTGGTATTAGATTGGGAAACACGAGGCTAAGCACAACCACAACCTGCTGGATAACACGACTCAGGATTCTTGTGCGTGGTTCAGCACTTGCATTCAGAGCAGCAGCGTAGGGGTGAGGGCTGGTTAATTAGAAAGCTGTCTGATTTCCCTATAGGAGCTAGGAGATAGTGAATAAAAACCTAATCCTCTGAGGTGTGCAGCCTGGGCTGGAGGATCTCGTTTCTTTTCACCCGAGGTAAGATTATGGCCACAAGTTATTTGTTTAATCTTTCTGTAGCATGTTCAGCTTTCCCACATCACGTTTAGTTTTCTATAATAATAATACCTTGCATTTGATAAGGTGATCTCAGTGCATGCTTGCTGTACCAGTGTAAACGTTCTACTCCATTTCTTATTCTTTAGAGCTTAATTTTAATTCCCTTTACTCCAGATTATCTGAGATGCTCAATTTGTGAACCAAGGAACCAGAGTTAGATGACCCAACTTGATGTACAGTCAAGAAGGGGTGATGGGGATCCTTTACCAGAGATGGCAAGCTGGGCACTAATTACAGTGTCAGCTCTTCTGCATCTTAATCAATTCCAGTGATCTCATTTATAATTTTTACTCTCACTGACAAGTAGTTATTCAAAGAAGTAAATTGACTATCTGTGTAATTTGCTTCTTGGACACAAAAGGCTCAAAATGAACAGGCTTTTTTTTTCCCCTGGGGAAATCTCCCTCACTGCAGTGTGATGTTCTGCTAATGATTCCTTTGTCCCTTCTTGTTTTCTAAAGGTGAGAGAGAAACCCAAAAGGGATCAGCGTGGGCAGGGGACAGGCAGTAATAATAAAAATACTAAAAACTAACAATGGGCAATCATCAATCAGAGGACTAAGCAGGGGGTGGCCATTTAAAAGGTGATGGGATCTTCAAAATACCTCATTTTATTAATGCCAGCAGTGAGGACCCTTAAGATGCAGCCTTTCCACTTTGTTGTCCTACAGGTGGTTTTTAAAACAATCCATTTACAAAGAATGTTTTGGTGGTTTTTTTTCTTTTTCATGCTGTTAAAGCAAATTGGTATGTAATTAGATTTATATACTGAATAATCTTATTTGCATATCCAATTAATTCTTCCTGTTTTAATTTGTTAGGGTTGGATTCACATTAGTAGTAAAAAAAAAATAACACTTAAATTATCAGGGATTCAAATTTTCTTTTACTATAATTTGTTCAAGATGTTGCATTGCAACTTGGTCCCGAGCATCCTGTTCATTTTAAAGGCCATTAAATAACAAGGAAAAAAAACAATGAAAGGAAAAGTAACCTGTGTTATAAAACCAGTAAGAATCTATTTAAGCCCCCCAGAGCAAATATAGTGTGAATTTAGGCTTTTTAAGCATCTTACTTATAGAATGGGTTGGGTTGGGGGGGAACCTTTAAAGCTCATGTAGTCCCAACCCCTCTGATCTGAGCATGGACATCTACAACTAGAGCAGGTTGCTCAGAGCCACATCCAACCTCACCTGGAATGGTTTCAGGGGCATCAACCACCTCTGGGCAACTTGAGGTTCCAGTTTCAGAGCAGCTGAAGCTGAATGCAGAGATCTCAGGGTATGAGAGTCCTTAGGAGATTTGACTAGGGCTTGTAAAGGCAGCAAGCCAAGTGTATGTCTAAAAGTGCTGAAGACAGTTTGTTCCCAGCATGAGAGACACATACTGGTCATCATCTTGCTTCCAGTTACCCTTGCAGCTTATTTTGAGTTGCAGAGGTTAACCATGGAGGAAAAAAAAAAAGCCAAAGGGATTGATGAGTCGTTATAAAAGGATAGATTAGATCCCTGGTGACCTGAATTAAAGCAGTATTTCAGTATAGTGCCAGTGCAGGCAGGTAGAGGAGCCTGGGGCTGCTCTGGTGGGTGAGAACCTGATGACTGGGAGCAGGAGCATCAGTCAGAACCATGTCATTATGGTCTGGGGGACAGAAAAGGAGGTGAAGCCTTGTCTGCCATGGTGAGAAGGGCACCATTAAACGTGTAATGGTGTCTTCCTTTATGTTGTGGTGTGTGGCACACGCACAAGCCTCACAGCACAGGGTGACCTCAGGTCTTCTAATTCAGAGGTGAGTTCAGTGCAGAGATCAGGCATGGCATAATATCTTCAGGAGAAGCTTCTGATGCAGTGGTTGACCATGAACTTGAGACCAGCAAGAGCAGAGTCCTGAGTTTAGCTAGGATGAGAGAAATTCGCCTGAACTTTACATACACAAAGTTTTTACAATACACAAGTGTCATAGAATCATAGAATGGGTTGGGTTGGAAGGGACCTTAAAGATCTTCTAGTTCTAGTCCCCCTGCAGGGACAGGGACATCCCCAGCTAGAGCAGGGTGCTCAGAGCCCCAGCCAACCTCACCTGGGATGGTTCCAGTGATGGGACAGCGACCACCTCTCTGGGCAACCTGGGCCAGGGGCTCACCACCCTCACTGTAAAAAATTTCTTCCTTCTCTCCAGTCTAAATCTCACCTTCTAGTTTAAATCCATCCCCCCTTGTGTTGTTACAACAGGCCCTACTAAAAAGTCTGTCCTCATCTTTGGGAACAAGTACTGAAAGGCCACCAGAAGGTCCCCAGGAGCCTTTTCTTCTCCAGGCTGAACAATCCCAACTCTCTCAGCCTGTCTTTAGAGGGGAGGTGTTCCACTTTTGTTCAATTGACTTTTTTTTAAAATTTTTAAGTGCCCCTCAGTTTTTTAAGATATTTTCGACTGTGTACCTGTAGTTACTGGAAAGAATCTTCTGTCCCTTTGGGAAGATGTCTGTCCATCTAGTCCATCAACTGATCCTACAATAAGCCACCTGGTTTTACCTTTTTCTACTGGCAAGCTTGCTGCTCACCTCTGAGTGCCCTCACTCGTCACAAGAAGGTTGAGAGCAGAGGTGTGTGCTGTTCTCATAAAAGTCAGGACTCTTGATTTCAATTTAATAAATTTCTTTGATTCCAATGTTTTGAGCAGCTTGTTCTGTAAAATTTTAACTGTTAACCAGAAAAAAAAAAACAGTTTTATTCTTTCTGTGTAAGAAGAAGACCTTGGAATCCTGGACTTTTATTACTACTGTTGTGTGGTTAGTGAAAGGAAGATTTGATTAACAAGAAGAAAGTCATTACAAATGGTTGGCTCACAAAGCATAAAAATCCATATGTCTTCCTTGTCCCTGTTTCAGCTGGGCTGTATGTCTCATGTCCATTGAAACAGGGGGAAAAACACCCCATGGTTACAGTGGCTACATCATACTGGCACTGAAGGGTTAATTCAAGAGACTTCAGCAGAAATGGTGTCAGGGAAAGGCAGGTGAGCTAAAAATTGGTGTACACAGGTCCCTGAGGCTGCTTCAAAATGAACAGGGGACATTGCAGAGTAAGTGTTAACAACGGAAAAGCAAAACAAGGCTGTGTTTAAATTACTTAATAAGTGAGGAAAATATTAACATAATTACGTTGCAGTTATTTGAAATATGTCCTCAGGTAAATTGCGTTCAATCCTAATTAGCAACTATTGGTTATTAGTTAATTCCTGTGCCGAGGAGAATGAGTAGGTACAAGTGCTGAGCTGTTCCCTGCGCCTCCAGCAGCTGCCCTGGCTTGGCCACTTTTGTGCTATTTCTGCCTAAAAAAGTGAATTAAGTGCTGCAGCTCCAAGGTAGGCTGCCCACAGGTCACAGGAGACACCTCAGCTCTGCTGCAGCCAGTGTGAAACACAACTACAACTGCTGGCAGCAGGATTTCTGGGTACTGGTTTTATCCCTTGAGGAACAACTCCACCCTTCTCTTGTTTTTTCCACTCAAATCCATCTCCCTGCTTTGTAAACTGGACTCCACCAAGCTACAAACAGCTTTTAGATTCTAAGGGCAGGAAAAGACAGGACCCATCCCTGCGTGTCAGGGAGCTAAGTGAAAATGACCTCTAGCTCTAAGGCACTTATTGAAAACCTATTTTAAATTGAATACACAAGCTGAGATAATACAGGCTGTTTGATAAGAAACATTAGAGAAATCCATAACACGAGGCTTTTTATTATAGGTTTATTACATCAATCTCTCCAGTGGGTAATGGAACTTGTAAATATACTCTTATGTAGGAGTCTCCTTGCGGGCTTTTTATTCATGCTGAAGTAAGCACAGCAAACTTATTTGCTGTCAGGGTACATTGAATTTAAGATTAGTATTTATTTGGGTTCTGAAGAGGTTTTGCTTTTGTGAATTGGAAGTTGGCAGAAGGGCTGGAGGAGAGGAGGTGGGAGCTGCAGGGGGGTAGATGAGCTTTGCAGGCAAAGCGCTGCTACCCGTGCAGGGCACGGCTCCTCGGCATCACTGCTCACCTCCGTGGGCATCCTCCCCTTTGGGGGGAAACCTTGCCTTCCTTTAGCAGGAGCTTGCCCCTTTTCCACTGAGGAAACCCAGCAAAGATGAAAAATCATCTGTGGGATCAGAGGATTATTTAAGGGAGATATTTGCTGCCTTGCCCCACGTGGTCACAGGGTGCTTTTTACTGTGTGTGTTTGTTCTGTAGTGTTAAAATACTTCTAATTCTCTTCCTAGGGGTAAGCAAAGTCAAACTGATGTGGTAATAAGCCAGCTTTTTGTTTGCCTGAGAGAAGTTAAGGGTATGTTTACACTGAATAAAGAATTAAGGAAAAGTTAATACAGAGTTTCAAAATACAAAATAAAGTTCACATTGTAGCAATACTAACAATAACAAAACCAAAACTTACAAGCTTTTAAGTCTGTGCATTGGAAGATCTTGTAAATCCTTGGTAGCTGACTTAGTACAGGGAAAACTATCCTTAATTAGAGGCTGTTAATTGCAAAGACCAGAAATCTGTTGAGGTGTCAGTGAAGTCAGCATTTAACACATGACTTTAACAGCTTGGCTGTTGCAGTTAATTCCTGTTCCAATTATAGGAGTATATTTTCATTCACACAGTAGCAGGCAAAAGGTGTTGTCGCTGGGCTGCAAATGGCTGTTGTTGTGTAGAAAACACTTTTTCCTTTTTCAAATTTTTCATTGCCTAGCTCAGGTGCATTCTTTGACCTGCAAAGCTTGATTGGTGTCACACGACTTTCAGTCAGCAGGTTGATTGCAATTGAAATCCAATCTGTTTTTCTAATGGATCATAGACATGGGGAAAAAAAATGCAGTGGAGAACCTTGAGACTGGTTCTTAGCAAGTGCTTCACCAGCTCCAGGGGATGGGGACAGTGTTTGAAGCCCTTCTGGGTGCTGCTCTCTGGCTGCTGCCTGTGTGGGTGGAGGGTGGTGAACACACCCCAGGCTTGGTTTGTAAGCTGTGGGCAACCTTCTCTGAGTGGTGGAGGGTCCAGTTTTGTCACCAACTCCACTGCAGCACAACGTAGGATTTAAGGAACATGTTGTATGTTGGTGCAGGATAAACAAGACCAGGTTTGAGTGATGTTTTGCATTTCCAGCATTGACAAAGACCTTTTTGCTGGATGAGAGGGATGATGATTGAAGAATGAGGGATGTCTACATTTAAGGTCTGAGGGTAACAAATGTTCTTGGACTACAAAGCCACTGCTGTGTCAGACCCACGTGAGAGAAACTGTCCTGTTTATCCACCTGCCTGGGTGCTTTTTGCTGCACTATTGCACAGTAACACTGCTGCTAACGTGCATCAGCAGAGAGCGTAGCACTATTTCTGTTGTGTATTCTCCCATGGATTAATTATGCATTATCATTTCCATCTCTTGCATATTTAAAAAGGCAGCAGTTTTTTCAAGGCAGTCATTCTCATCTCTTTGAACTATTTTGGGCTGCCTCCTCAGGGCTCTTCCCCAGCAGCCACAATGTTGGGAGCAGTGGCACTTACCTGAAGTGCTCTCAGGTAGGATGGGGTGAGCAGCAAACGGGGCAAGAGAAACTTCTTCCCTGGCTTTGATTTCTTGCTGCTCACCAAACAGTGCTCTGATGAGGCAGCAGAACACTACCAAAGCCATCTGTGAAGAGTTAGTCTCTGTTATAGTGACTTTGCATATTCTTTGTTAGGAAATACGGTGCTGTGCTTCTTGAAGAAGTTAAAACCAAAGCTCTCTGCTCCAGATAAAAGGTTATTACTGAAATTTGCATTCATCTTTGAGGCACCTTAAAAAAACCAGTCAGGAGGTTCTTCATAGTGCATTCCCAATCCAGTATAATCCTTAATTTTCGAAACAGAGAAAACCATTATTTCTTTAATAATTGTAATGAAAAAGTTGCTGAAGCAGTGCACGTTATTTCGATTGCCCATTCAGCCTTCCCTTCACTAGGATGAAATTACATCATTTTCATTAATTTTCTTGCTTTTAACTTCTGACTTATTTACTCAAAAGACAAACCAACCCTCTATCCTGGAGCTGGTTGTCTCCCAGTTGCCAAAGTGTTGCAGACAGTCACGGCGTTCAGATAAATAATGCAAGTCAGCTCCTGTTTTGGCACCTTCCTGATATTTTGGGCTATTTATAGCAAAACATAACAAAGAATAACATTATTTGGCACTGGAGTTGAAATCTATAAGTATTATAAAGCCTTTGGCAACCTGCTGGTTTGGCATAAGTGGATGTTATGTAGTGACTGATTTATTTCACTGGATCACACCAACACAGGAAACCAATAATTACTTGTTGAACAATAAAGTGTGTTTGTTTTTAATTAGAAAGTAATAAGCCTCAGTCAGGTGTTTTTCTGCTAAAGAAGGACAGAACTGAGCTCCCACATGTGACTTTTGACTTGCTCTCCTCATTGATTTTGAATTTTTTTATCTCTGCAATCATTTTATTGCAGTGCCCTTCAGAGGTTTTCCTGACATCTTTTGTCTAACAGCAAACCAGGAACCCTCTCGGGGCGGGGGCAACTAACTCTACTTCATCTCTGGAGATGCAATTATTTTGTGTTTATCCTCAGTGCCTCTGGGTGCCAGGATGGAGGCAAGTTCTCCTTGCAGAGAGGATGGGCTCCTGGAAACCATTGTGCGTCAGTCGGCAGCCGCAGAACTTCTCCGGGGTCACCAGGGCAGTGGGAAGGCCTTGGAAGGTTTGGTGGCTCATTGCACCCTCTGTCACAGTGCCACTGGTTTGCAAATTGTTACTAGAACAAAATCATCAGGTCAAGGTCTGATCTGAAGTGCTTGTTCCCAAGTCATGTTTTGTGTAGGGTTTGTGTTTGGAGTGTCTGTGTTCTTCAAAGAACCTGAAATCTCCAGAAGCAATGAAAAGTGATATTTGAGCCCTGGGCTAGGCTGTGTTGTTTGGTAATTACAGCTCTTTTGGCCTTATTTTGCATTAAGGACTGTGTTTCTGGGAGCAGGTTTCTCCTAGTGTGAGAAACACTTTAAAAGGAGCTTCTCTTCCCCCATCTGCCCTGGGTGGTGGAGGTCTAAATGGAGCTGAGCTCTGTCTCTGGGGCAGCCCCACCACGCTGCCCTTTAAATGTGAGGAATATTTGAAAGCTTAACCTGGTGGTGTTACACCAGATGGATTTTACTCACAAATGCCATCAATCTGAGCAGTTTTTTGAGTGTGTTAAATTGCAGTGTAAGAAGTCATAAAAGTCATGTTTTCGACAGCTATTACTGATATCTTTTCCCTGCTGCATTACTTAAAGTTCATAACATTTTTAAAAAATTAAAGGCCTACGTGTTATCCATGAGCAGATTGTACAAATTGTTCTCCTGGTTGCTCTTTTGATGTTTTACTGATTGATCTCTGGGAACTTTATTTAAGCCTCCTTTAATTTGGCATTCAGCAGCATTAATTTTAATACCAGCTCTGGTGTTTGCGTGTCTGTGTGGAGAGTCTGGTCCCTCTGCAGGGATGACCCAGCAGAATAAGTGGAGATAGATGATGACTTTCAGCAAATAGATTTGGGGATTTTTCTGTGAGTGCTGAGGGTTTGCTGTGCAGAGCAGGACGTGGTGCTGGTGGCTGGTGTCTCCCAGCAGCTGGAGCTGGAGCAGCATCCCTGCATCGTGCAGGGAATTGGGAAGAGTGGGAAGGCTTTTTGTTCCTGCTCTGCTGAGGGCTACAGAAACATTTTTTCTTTTTTAAAAAATAGATAAGTAAATTTTTAAAATTGACAGGCAGCTCCTCAAATGTGCCCTGAGTTGGAGCAATTCCACTGATTTCAGTGATGTTGTGGAGATTTACACCAGCCGAGGTGCCAGCCCAGCATCCCAACAGCAGGCTTCAAATGCCTAAAATCCATTTATATAACATATCAACCTGCAGATTATAGCACTGGATCCTGTTTACAGGATTAAACCCTTTCTTGCTGTAGCAGCAGTGGGAAGAGCTGGTGAGGTTTTCCCATCCACAGCCAGGAGCCTGCCCAGCACCCTGGTGCTGAGCAGAGTGATGCCTGGCACGTCTCGGGGGCATGCAGTACAGCAGGGACTGCAAGGAGGGCTTTGATTTCCCTCTTTGTACAACTTGAAAAGAGAGGTTATTCTCTTCTCTTAAATAAGTTGGTTCTGTTTAAACCCCAGATACCCAGGATGCCATCAGGCTTGTGTTCAAGGCAGCCAGAGATCATCCCAAGCTGATACTGGCATCAAAACCATAAATATACAGCATTATAAACCTGAGGTTTCCCTCTCTCACCATTCCTTCAGTTACACCATAATTTGTTCCATTGAAATATTGTCTGTTTTTCTTGAACTTGCTAGAAATAGTAACAAAAATGCAGGGTGTAATATTGCTAATGAGGCAGATGCTTAAAAGGTGCCTGTGCCAGTAGGCAAATGATGTAAAGGACACAAACTCCATGTTTGGCTTGCACTTACATGACAAAAGATGAAATATTTGCTCGTGGAGCCACATGTGAAGCACCACTTTGAACTTGTAATACTTACATGCTGTAGGGATCTACATGTATCCTAGTGGAAGAGTTTGGAAGGGGCTGTGGAAGAGTTTGGAAGGGGTTGTGGAAGGCTCCAGCAGCACAGGACAGGCGTGGAGGTCCCTGCAGCCTCCCCAGGGCTTGGCAGTGAAGAAGTGTTGTCCTTCCTAGCCACAGGTGTGGGTATATCCTGTGGAAAAACTCTACTCATCTCCCATGAGCTCTGTTCTTAGTCTTTCTTCATATTGAAATTCAGTTAGAAAAATTGGAAATCCGAGGCTTTTATTGCAGGAATGTGTTTACAGTTTAATTTCATTTTTTTCCTTCTTTTTTTTCATGTCTTTCCCAAAATAACCATCATGTTTTAAAAGTAATCTTTCTGAAAAGCAGCTGCTTTTTTTTTCCCAGAGTTTGTATGCTTTTAAAAGATTGAAGTGGAATGAATAAACAACTCATCTACCTTGATTTAAATGGACACTACCTTTATTCTTCATGGGTTTTTAAAAACATTTTATTTAAAAAATGATGGCTAGATCAGGATTATTGTTTAAACTGAGTGCTACTAATACAATCTAGACTATTTAGGTGAAAATAAGGAGGTTTAGATTGTATATTAGGAAAAATTTCCTCACTGAAAGGGTTGTCAAGCACTGGAACAGGCTGCCCAGGGCAGTGGTGGAGTCCTTACCCTGGAGGGGTTGAAAAGCTGTGGAGATGTGGTGCTGAGGGACATGGGTCAGTGGAGACCAGGCAGTGCTGGGGGAATGATTGAATTGGATGCTCTTAAAGGTCTCTTCCAACCAAAATGATTCCATGATCTCTGTTAAACAATTGTCAGTTCAATAAAAGCTGCACACCTTGAGTGCCTCTGACTAGCACTGGGAGAAGACATGACTCCAACAGGTAGAGGTGATAAAACTTTGTCACCTGTGTCTACTGCAGCGTTGTCCCAGGGGTGTGGGAAAGTTCAAACATAGCCAAAACCAGAGAGAGAAGGAGAAATGTGTGTGCTGAGGTACTCTGTTAAACAATTGTCAGTTCAATAAAAGCTGCACACCTTGAGTGCCTCTGACTAGCACTGGGAGAAGACATGACTCCAACAGGTAGAGGTGATAAAACTTTGTCACCTGTGTCTACTGCAGCGTTGTCCCAGGGGTGTGGGAAAGTTCAAACATAGCCAAAACCAGAGAGAGAAGGAGAAATGTGTGTGCTGAGGTAAGAAACAGCAGGTTTGCCCTCTGCTTTGGTTCTGAGAAGGTTTGTGCCTGTCTTGGCAGGAGGTCACACGTGCTGGCTGGATGCTGGGCTCCTCTTGGGAAGGCATTCC
>NW_008629977.1:87746-107624 GCF_000691845.1 Merops nubicus | reverse complement strand
ATTCCTGGTATTCCAGAGTGCACATGAAGGTCCCAGTCTCCCACTCAACGTGTGCCAGATGGCTTGTGGCTCGCTGGCCTCTGGCCAGGAGCAGCACCAAGGCACTCACCAGGCCCTGGCAGCTCCCAAAACCTGGAGAAGGGAAGCCACAGCCTCAGCCTCTCTGTAAACAGCCAGATAAAATGTTGGCAGGAATCAGCTTTATTTTGGATAGTGTCTTATGTCCTTAGACCTGAAAAACAACAAAAATAATGGGCTTCACCTTCAAGAAGTGCACCAGGGAGAGTTCCTTTAACCTCAAAGGTTTCTGCAGAGTTGGGCTCCTCAGCCAAGCAAGGGCCTGTACATATTGCCTGAGTTTATTTTATTTGTTGAAGCAATAATGATACAGAAATTCCAGGTTATTGCCCCTGGGACTTCTCTTTTCCTCCAGGATTTGAAAGGAGAGAGATTCTTTCAATCTGAGTGTTTCCTGGCTTTTCACTGTCCATTGGTGGGGTGGAGAGGAGAGCATTTGTTAGCCTGGCTTTTACACACCTTCCTTATTCCTTGTGAGATTAAAATCAATCAGAATTCAGGGAGGTATTGGGGAAAGGAGATGCATGGCTTTAAAATATGCACACAGACCTGTTCTGCTTGCTTTTTTTTTTAATCCACTTTATATGGCAAGACAACTGATAATGTTATAGATAACTGATAATGGCAGCCAAGACAACTGATCATCTTACAATAATTAATGCATTCTTGGAAAACAGTAATTATATCAACACTTTATTATTGATAAATCAATGGATAATTAGTATGGACCCTTGAAACGTTTTTAAGACCTTAGCCACAGGTAGCACCAGCACTGGATGGATCTCCAGACTGGAGGAGGAGGTTGGAGAACAGTTGGAGGCAGGTTTGTGTGCAGTGAGGTGCTGTGCTGGGGCTCAGTCAGAGGTGACAGTGGTGTCCTACCAACCAGGTGTAAACAGGAGGGTTTCTAACAGTCTAGGATGCTGACAACAGCTTTCTGGAAGAATTTCACAGGTTCAGGTCTCATTAGGCAGAAGCCAGTTTCAGCCTGAGCCACGTCCTTTGCCTGTTGCATCCAGGACTTGTTTTCAGCAGGGATGGAAAAAAATCAGCCCAGTATCAATTTCTAGCTATGAGATACAGAATCAGTCCAGATTTGGAGACTCTTGGACCAGTCCTCATGGGTGGACTTTGCTTGTGCTTTCTTGGGAGGCTACAAACTGCTGTGGAAGCCACCAATTTGTCATTTCCTTGTGGTGGCTGCCAGCAGAGGACTGTGAGAAGCTGAGACCACAGCTCCTCAGGTGTGGGGTGTGGCTGCTACCCCTGCTGTGGCCACCATGGGCCAGCTGGTGGTGGATGAGGATGATGGATGGAGGCAAAGTGTCTCAGAGCCACTCTTCAGCTGTGGAGATGAGTGCCATGGATGGAGTAGACCATGAGCTGTAGTTGTGTCACCCTTAAGGACCAAGTTCTCTGTCATTGACTGGCCTCCTCAGTTGAAAGTATGTCACGTCCTGAGTTGAAAGAATTAAAAACTACATAAACCATGAAATGGATTAAAACCAGTATTTCATCTAAGGCTTTATCTAATCCAGTCATCAGAGATGCTCTGAACTCCACTCTTAAACACACACTACTCAAAAGCAGGGTGGCAAAATGATATCTCCATTGGCAAATGTCATTTTCAAGATGTTCAGCTGAGGTTGGTGATGTGTGCAGGAGGGAGATGCTTGTGAATGAGCACAGCACTCCCAGTGATGTCCAGTGTACCTGTCTCTTCACTTCCACTCCCAGGGGAGCTGTAATGGTTGATGTGAGCAAGTTCTGTTTGTCTCCATGCACATGGGTGAAACAACAGGAACATGAGCTGCAGCAAGGGAGTGACTCTTTGTCTTGTAACCAGCAGATTTGACTAATTAAGTCATGATGCAATAGCAGGAGTTGTTAGAGCAGTGGTCTTAGGGGAGGATGAAGCACATAGCTGAGGAAAATGCATCCAGCAACCAAAGAGCCAAGTCATGGATTTGAACCTGGGCTCGGTTCAGCCACATGCTGGTGGCACCGTGGCAGGTGGAGTTCTGCTCACAGCTCCAATCCGTGAGAGCTGCATGTGCACAACCACCACAAACACAATGTAATCTGTCTCCACCCCATCGTTAGGCTTAGAGGAACAAAGAGTTTGCAGCAGGTTTTTAGGTAGTGCAGGTTTAGTGCTTGTTCCCAGGGGCAGAAGGTTTAAACACGTTCAGGATCCGTGTTACGCAGCAGCTGCTGAGAACTCTGCTGAAGCTGTGGTGGTGTTCTTCTCAAAACCAGAATGTAGGTCTTTGTTACTTCAAGAAATAAGATGTGAGTTTATTTAATTTCTTTTTTTCTTACTGCCCAGTGGTAAGAATAGATGTATTGTGCTGGGTAAGGACAGTGCTTTAATTTCCTGTCATCATCCTGTGTTTCTAGGGTTGGATATTGAACTCTGCTGAATTATTTCCTCAGGGCTAGAGCTGAACTTCTATGACATCAGAATAAGCCTTATTATTTCATTGATTTACTTATTATTCATATATTATTTATCATTATCATTTATATATTGAAAAGTGTCTTTCAAAACTAGCCCTTTGGTCATTTCTGCTATTTCAAGACTGGAGATCCACAAATAACCTGATCATTAATGAACAGGGGGCTGGTTCTGTGTTATCTTTGCTAATTGATCTTTGTTAACCTGCAGATGTCCCAGCACTCTTCTGTTTTACTATGATGATGATTATTACTGTTATTCATTTTCTTTATATTATCATTTTTCTTTATATTATCATTTTTCTTTATATTATCATTTTTCTTTAGATTATTATTTTTATTTATATTGTCATTTTTCTTTAGATTATTATTTCTTTAGATTATTATTTTTTCCTTATATTATTATTTTTATTTATGATGATTATCATCATTACTGTTGTTGTCTTATAATTATTCATTGCTCTGTTGTGAGCTGCTGTCATCCTTATCAGAGCAGTGTGAGTTTATCTCTTTGTTTTCCTGTTGCTAGCTGTGATGACTCAGGGAGAAGGCTGCTTGGTGAAGAAACTTGTGTTTTTCTGCAGTAAATGTGCTTTTATCGTCTACTGAGGAGAACATCTGTGATGATAATCATCCTGTTGACTTACTAAGAGAACACAAATTACATTCTATTAAATAAGGCTTTTGTTGTAGGACAAGTCACTCGTTACCCTGTGCTGGGAATTCCTCCTCCCAGCTGTCTACACCCAGCAGATCAGGCACGGGGCAAACTCACTTCTCTGCCCAGCTCAGGGAGGGGGATTTTGTTTGAAAAGCACTAATTTGCTGTAATTAATCATGTGGCATTGAAGGAGGTGAACTTAGGGAACTGCTGTGGCACAGAGAGACAGGTTGAACAAGAGGTTTCCCAGCAGAGCCCCCCGAGCTGGAGCCTGACCAGTGGGCAGCAGACCACTACTGTCTCCAGGGCAAGTTGTGGAGCTCTTCCAGCCTGCACTTCCCAGAGAATTCATTTCTTCCCATCTTCTGAGCCTCTGGATTTTTCTGGCTGTGTTACTGTCTCTGAGGAGTATCTGGCACTGCTTTTGAACCTGGGTATCAGATCCCTGCCTATCTGATGCCACCTGTCAGGCTTTCCACTGGAACTGGGGACAGCAGTGATCTGGGAAGCTGTGTCAGAAAAGAGAGGTGACAGCAGGAGGAGCCGTTTGGCTCATGGTCCCTGATGGACACTGTAGGGTCCCAATCCTGCAGCCTGGTGCTTGCAAGTGGTCAGGAGAGAAGTGGTGGCTCTCACTCATCCAGCTTCTCACCCCCGAAGCAAACCTGTGGGGGATGTCTTGGACAACATCTCAGTGGAGCTGCAGAAAGTGCATCTTGCCCAGTGGTGGGGTGGTGATGATGAGGAGGAGATGAAGAGCCTCATCCCTTGTTTGAGCTTTGCTCCTAGTGGAAGTACCTGATTGTTTTATTGTTTTATTCTCTTTATTAATCTTGCCTGGCTGAGGGGAGATCTTCTCACTCCACAACTCCCTAACAGGAGGATGGAGCCAGGTGAGGATCAGTCTCTTCTCCCAGGTTAAAAGTGACAGAACAGGAAGAAACAGCCTGACGTTGCCCCAGGGGAGGTTGAGGTTGGCCCTGAGGAACAATTTCTTCCCCTGGAGGGTTGTCCAGGGCTGTGCCAGGCTGCCCAGGGCAGAGGTGGAGTCCCCACCCCTGGAGGGGTTCCCAAGCCGTGGAGATGTGGTGCTGAGGGTCGTGGTTTTAGTGGTGGATTTGGCAGTGCTGGGTTAACAGCTGCACTTCTTGATTTTTTAAGGTTTCTTCCAACCAGAATGATTCTCTGATTCTGTGACCACTTTTCTTTCTTAAACAGGTGGATCAGCCATGGTGCAGTGGTAGGCAGGAACTATTAGCAGCCCCAGGGTGGAGGCAGGCTGGAGAGGTCTCCAAAGACATGGAGCTACAAGACTCTTGCCTTAAAAATAACACTTCATACAGTGTTTTCAAATTTATTTATTTTTTAAATTCTTTTGAATGGGAAGCACCTTTAGCAGCTCTTCATTGAGAATTCTACTGAAGTATTTGTTGTTGGCCTATCTGGTGTAAAAATTTCTCACCATTTCAAAGCCACCAGCACCATTTGTGCATGCAGCTGATGTGAATAGAAGTGCTAGGCAGAAAAAGAAAGGCTGAGCCACCCAATTTAGCCTTTCCCTGCTCAGGAAGATGCAGTGCAGCCAACGACCCTTGAAGAGCAGGTTGTTGTGTTAACCAGCAATGCCCTTGAGCTCTCCTATCCCTTTCCCTTCCCACTTTCCCAAAGAGTTGCTCTTCCCAAGGTGCACTTTTGTCTTGAAGAAATGCCAGCTTGTAGCACTGCATGAAAACACCCCAGCACACGTGGCACAAACCAAATTCCCTCAGCAGCAAACAAGGGAAGGATTTTTCTCATTTATACTGGATATACTCCAAGAATTTACATCCTACTGGATGTGCTGCCTCTCAAGTTTGGGGAACTGGCAGGACACGAAAAATCCACTCTTCATTTCGAATATATTTAAATTAATCTGGCATTTTTTTAATAGATTTTGTGATTCACTAGGAAAAAAAACAATATATCTCTCAGTAGAAGCTGGCATAGCAGAATGTTCTTCCAAATTATCTCTCCCATTCTGTCCGACAGCATATGGGCATACATCTCATCCTGTGTTTAAAACTCTTTTATCCTGAAATTTCCTATATCCTGTATCTCACTGGAAGAAATACACTTCTGTCAAAGGAGGCAGGCCCAGAGCAGTGGTACATTTGTTTCATCATGACAAGGGGATAAAAAAAAAGCACTTTTGGGTAACCAATCTTGTTTGCAACTTGTCTTAAGCCGAGGGCGGCTCGGTGTTCCTGGTGGGTTAACTCATTTTGGGCTTGAGCCAAAGGAATGGAACTCTGAAAAATAAAATCTGTCACTGGGAGAGTGTCTCAACAGTTACCTTGTCCAGGCAGGGTACTTATCCTGTTTGCCCAGGGCAGTAACCAAGGTGTGAGGGGTAGCACAGGTTATGCAGTAGCTGCTGAATATCGGAGAGTGTGAAGTGAGCTGAAATAGCCACACAGATTTTATGTGTATACATATATGTACTTCATTATTCTGATTCGACGACCAAAAGAGAGCCTGATAAGTGCAATCTGATGAGAAGGGCAAGGGAAGAGCCAGAAGCTCAGGGCAGAGCCTCCTCCTGGCATCACTGGGCTGCCATAGATCGAGCAGCCCGGGGGGCTCAGCAGTGATGAGCTAAAGATGTGGTATCATTGCTCTGTGGGTGAGTCCCTGGCTATTATTGCCATCAAAATGAAGCTGCCACTTTTAAGTAAAAAGAGAAGACAGTGTAAAATGCACATTTTAAAGTTATCCAGCTAGCAAAACTTTGCTCCCACTAAACCAGACTCTATAATAAAGCAAATAGCTGGGGTAACATGGATCATCTAAGATCTGTTTCTACCCAGTAACATAACTGAGCCAAAAATCAACTCTTTATGGTGCAGATGCTTTTAGTTTTCTGTCTGTAAGAATCTAGTTTGTTTTATTTGTGACTATTTAGTGAGCTTTAAACCAAATCCTCCTCTCCTGTAAGGTGCTGTGGCTCGACTCCTGACACACACTGCATGAGGATCAGAGCTCTGGTGATTTCCATCAGGCATTAAACTGTAGCAAAAGGACTCCACAGGCTAAAGATTAAATAGTCTGGACTTGCTTATCTTGGTTATACACAGGCAGCAATAAGAGGAAGAAGAAAGGCACTCAAAATAATTATATCTGCCCAGTGTTGCAAGGTTTTTCCTCCTCTCTTGTTGCCCTGATACACTGGCAGCTGCTTTTGGAGCCTTGCCCAACACTGTTCTCCTGAAGGCCAAGGAGCAGTCACACCAGGGCTCTTCTTCTTGCTGGCTAAGAGGAAGGCCAAGCAGTTTTGTTTTGCCATGTAAATCTGGATGTTAACAGTGTCAGCAGCAGGTGTAAAATCTGGAGGGTGGTTTCATTTCATCTTTCATGAGCTTCTGTGTTAGTTCAGGCGAATTAAGTTATTTATTCTTTTCACTTCTCTGTGACTACTTCTACCTTTGTAGTTCTCTGCCTTTTGTCTGGTTCATTTTCTACATTGTACTTTGCTTACTAATTACCTAGGCAGATTGTGACACTTCTTACAAACCCAACCCCCTCCCAAGCACCCCGTTGCATCACATGGACCTGTTCCACTTTGAAGACCAGTGTCTCAGCCCAGGACGTTGTCCCATAAAAATCTGAGCCCTGATCCTGCAGCCAGATGACGTCCTGGGTATATGGGGACACACTTGGACCCTGAGATTTATTTATGTGGCTGTTCCCCAACTCAAGTAGGTGAGCTCTCCACTTTTTCATGCGAGGTGTATTTCCTTCTGATGGGAGGAAGTCCAAGAATCTGACCTTTAGAGTGATGTGATGTGATACAAATTGACACACTGCTAATTGAACTAAAAACAAATGACCTGAGACCTTTAGGGGCTGTGAGGCTGATGCCTCAGCCCATGCCACGTGCACCCAAGTCAACTCCTTGCTGATGGAACTTGAAGCAACTCTTAGGACCTGAGCACCAGGCCAGCTTCTCTATTTTGCAATTAGCAAACCAGATAAAATGTGGTTTAATTCTCTTGTTTTCAAACCCATTAATACAGTGCTCAGAGCTATAATCTTTGTGGGCCAGCTTGTAATATTCTTTCTTACAGGTTGTTTAAGGAGTGGAGCAGCCCAGGGTCTCAGAAACCAGTCAGGATATCATACTCTGGCCCTGTATGCTCAGTGGTTATTATTATCTTTCTCTGCCAGCAACAGTAAGTTGCACACAGGTATAATTTAAAGCTGGAGATTATGTGAAATGTGTTTTGAATAATAGATGAGTCTCAGTCAGATATCGTTAACATATAATTAAAGATAAATACAGCTGATAAGACTGTGTGCTTGGTGCATTCTCTTTTGTGGTGGTGCCTGGGGGAGGAGGCACGGGGGAGAGGTTGCTCTGTTATAAGCTTCCTAGCAAAGTCTCTCTGAAATCCTTCTGTGGAGATGACAGAATTTGCTCCCTGGAGTAAAGGGCTATTGTTCTGTCCCTGATAAATCCACCTGATTTCCCAGGGTTGGGGGATAGGAGGGCTAGTAGCATACATTCTTCCCCTCCTCCCATTGGGAAGATGCATTCTCTTCTGTTCATTGCTTTTCCCTGCCTATTTTGTAGATCAGTTTGTCTTTATATTCTATTGATTTGTTCTTCTCTGACCTCCTGCACCCAAACATTTCCTGCAGGTCCATCAAGATGGGCCTCTGGCAGCAGACTACTGCCAAACTACTACCAGGTGGCTACCTGGCCAAAATAATAGTTGAACTTGACAGTCTTACAAGACTTTTCCAACCAAAATAATTCCCATGATTATATTCTGTGATTCTAAGTGATGTCCTTTTTGGTGTCCCTGCCCTTGGCAGCCAGGGAGCCATGTGTACCAGCACCAGCACCCCCATGGTCCTCACAGTTGCCTTGCTGGTACTCTGCAAGAGCAGATGCCTGCTGTAAAGGTGATAGGGTAGGACATGACTGGAAAATGTTAAAAAAAGGTTAAAGCAAGAGGCCTGCCCTCCAGCTGAAGGACTTGCTGACTGTGAGCAGTTTCCCTGGGTCCTTCACTTGCACTCTAGGCAGGGGAGGCAGCTCAACATCCACACTGACAAGCAGAAAAGTCTCAGTGCAAAGACAGCTGATCTTTCCAGGGGAGAAAAGTTGGTTTCCTTTATGTTCTGAACAGTTACCATGAAGAAAACTAACACCAACAGGTTGGAGAGCAGTGAATTTATATTGTTAACTTTTTGTGGGTGTTTTGAGGTAGGCAGGTGAGGCAGCTCAACATCCACACTGACAAGCAGAAAAGTCTCAGTGCAAAGACAGCTGATCTTTCCAGGGGAGAAAAGTTGGTTTCCTTTATGTTCTGAACAGTTACTGTGAAGATAAAACTAATACAAACAGGATGGAGATCAGTGAATTTATATTGTTAACTTTTTGTGAGTGTTTTGAGCAATATTGGGATATCTCAGGAAGTCCTGTCCTCTAGTGCAAAGTGACAGGCAGAGAAAAGCTGTGCCTGGGGTCTGTTCCTGTTAATTCCTTAGTTACAGGTTTGAAAAAGGGTAAATTCATAGAGTTATTGAATGGTTTTGGTTGGAAGGGACCTTTAAAGGTCACCCAGTCCAACCTCCCTGCAGGTAGAGCAGGTTGCTCAGAGCCCCAGCCAACCTCCCCTGGGATGGTTCCAGGGATGGGGCAGCGACCACCTCTCTGGGCAACCTGGGCCAGGGGCTCACCACCTTCAGTGTCAAAAATTTCATTCTTATATGAAGTCTAAATCTTCCCTCTAAACTGGTAAGATGAAAATTGAAAGTGCTTGAGGGGAGCAGAAGGATGTGAAGGAGTTCAAAACACAAAAGCCACGTGTATATTTTTGAAATAAAGAAGTCAGTGCACAGAAGGGTCCAGCCTCAGACTGTTGCATTGCTGTGAAACAGCTACTGAACTCTTTGAAGGTTGTGTCAGGTTGTTTTGCCAAAATATTTTCACTCTCCTACCTATGTTTACAGCCAGTTTGACAGTAGGATTGTTCCTGTTCCCATTTGTTTCAACTTTGGGTAGTTTCAGTCTGTGCTTTATTTGGTGCACAAACATTTTTGTCAATGTTTGCTCCACGTGAGGTTCAATGGCTTTTGGGAAAAAAAAAAAATCTGTTTAAAAACAAGTCATTATCACATGTTTTCTAGGATGAATGATACGTGGCCTCTTGCTGCTAAGATACTATTTTGTATTATAACTGGGTGCATGGAGATCCCATCAATACCTGTCATGTTTTCCCTCTGTTTACTGCAGATGACAACACACTGCATGGGCCAGTTTTCCTTCAGGAGCCCAACAGCATGATCTTCCCCTTGGATTCAGAGGAAAAGAAAGTGAAGCTGAGCTGTGAAGTCCAAGGAAACCCCAGACCAACCATTGGGTTTGTTGAATGTTTAACTTTTCTCTAGCATGATGTCTGCACTACAGCAGTATCTCCCAAGGGCCCTTCTCCTGGGTCTGTCACCCTGTAAAACTCAGTGGAATCTACCACAATGCTGACAACAAGAAGCCCAGGCAATGGGAAATCACCACACGTGGCAACTCAGTTGCAAATTTTGGCCAAGAGTTCACAAAAATGAAGGGATTGTGACTAGTGTGGGCTCCCATATTAGCCACCCTTTCTATAAACGTGCTCAAGGCTCAGAACTGATTTCACATTTAACAACTGCTTTGGGCTCCTTAGTTAAAAAAATGCAATACTACTATGGGGATGCTGCTGTAAATCATTTGGGCTGCTGGTTTTTTTTCCTTTAGTGCCTTTCTCATTTTGTGAATGCTGCTCTGAAACCCATTAGAGCTGTCAGACCTCGGCCACCGTGCTGTCTTCTGAGGAGACCCCTGTTTAATGCAATCAGCTCTGAGTCACTGGTGCAAACATATTCAGGTTGTTTCTCTGTAATTAGTGGCCCCTTGGCTGTGGCTCCAGGGGGGGCTGGTGGCCATGGGGGTTGCTGTAGCTGGGGTGATGTGGTGCTGGAATTTCTCAGCGCCCCAGTTTGTGACAGCACCTGCTGGGAGAGAATTTCCTTAAAGTTGAAAATAAACAGCCAGCGAGTTGAGATGGGGGGGGGAAAAAAAGCCTCTGTGGACTTGAATGGTTTAAAGCTTCTGTTTCTGGGGCTTCCCCTTGCAAAATGATTAATTCCAAGGAGCAGCAGCAACTCCAGAAGCATTAATCATACCAGAGACTGAAATTTATGTCAAGGATATTGCTCTTCCAGTTAAACACTGGACTATTTTAATACTGCACAGGAGATTTGCATTTTCATGTTGCTTTTTTTTTTTAAAAAAAAAGTCAAAGACGTTTTAAATCTTGATTTACTTCCTGTTCTATTTCCAAACACCCAAGAGTCTCCATTAATATTAGCAGCATTTAACTTTGGCATGTGGTGCTCTAGGTGGAAGTTCAATGGCAGCAGTATCGACGTGGGTATGGATTACCGCTACAGCCTGCTGGAAGGCAACCTGCTGATCAATAACCCCAATAAAACCCAAGATACTGGAACATACCAGTGTGTAGCAACAAACCCCTTTGGAACAATCGTCAGCAGAGAGGCAAAGCTTCAGTTTGCTTGTGAGTACAACATGGCTGGGAGAGTAGAGACCCACGTCTGCTTTCCTAACCCTTTTCTCATGCCTTACGTGGTACCCTCTGAGCTGCTCGTGACATAGAAGAAATGTGTTTAGAGGGGAAATAGAGATGAATCCATGCCTTGGTTTATGATTATTTACCTAAAATTCCTTGTAAATGGGGTAAAATGTGTAATTCCTAGAGAAAGAGGCCAGCTAACAATCTCTGGCACGTGGGATCTCACCGTTGATTTTTTCCTTTCCTTGGAGAATTCAAGGTTCAAAATATTTGGAGGAGCATAATCTTTGTAAGGGATGAATTCACAGTGACAGTATTCCTAAGTCCTGTGTTTCAGTGCAAGCACTTTCAGGTATGGCTGATACATGTAACTGTTTTTAATAGGGAAAAGCAGCTATTTCATATTTATTTAGGGTTAAAATCAGAGTTGCAGCTTCAAATTGGAAGCTAAGGGTAACGTAGACAGAGGTCCTGATGTGAAATAGCATTACAGAAAATTATGTAAAGCTGTTCTGAGGTACAGGATAAAGTCTGTAAGAGTGGGCAAATGATAACCCAGGGCCATGAATCACCTTTTTGCTCGTGCAGTTGTGAAGGTGAAGGCAGAGAATAGATCCAGGGACTTATCCATCCATCATCCCTGTGAGTTCTCCGTGCTGTCGTCCTGGGAGGGGTGCACAGAGCAGCTCAGTAGTTGCAGCAGGAGCTGTTCTGAGGTGTCCTGCCTTGCACACACGTGCAGGAGGCCAAGGCAGTCCCTTCCCAGGCATGAAACCATCAGTAGTGGTGAGCTGGGCTGCCAGGAGAGCTCAAAGATGCTTTTGACTGACTGGGATGAGAAGCTGATGTGCCCCAGCTATAAAAATGGAAAGGTAAAAATGCCAATAAACACCAAGTTCACACAATATAGAGAGGTGATGGGGGATGAGGGATGTTACTGTGAGTAACCTCAAGTCCTCTGCCTCCCCACATAGCTTACAATAAATTACCCATTTGCTGAGGACAGTAGCCACAGAGTGTTTGGGTGGAAATACATCAAATTCCTTGTTTGAATTGTGAGGTGCTTATTAACCAAGAGCTTGCAAACACAGAGAATTCTGCACAAAAATAAGCAAACCTTAACATTTCACCTTTGTTTCAGGTACAGAGTATAATATTCTGATTAATTTATCTATCTCAATGAATAAAATACCTGGCAAAAATCTTTCTAGTCGACCAAATACAAATTTGGTTTGACTGCTTCTCAGTTAAGAAGATTGAATTCAAAACCAAAACTTGTTCTTTTGCAGCTAAAGTAATTCTGGAGACGTGAATAAATATATTATTGGTGGTTCCTAGAATTTCTTTTAGGTTGCTAAAACAGCATAATTGATTCTAGACCCTGGGGAGCTCTCAAACCCGTTGCTCTCTTAGGAATTTTCCCTTTTATCAAGTTATTTTCCTTGAATTCACACCCTTATCAGGCACCTAGGTTACACATGTGGTCTTTGACACTTCAGCTTGGTCTCTTACCCCCCACTTCCATCAATTATTCTGATTTAGCTATGGAAAGAAGTTTTTGCTGGAGACTCAGGGCCATATTCCTTCCCTCTTCATCTCAGCAATCACTTCTTTTCCCTCCTAACTGTGTGTTGTACAATTCTTGTTTTATCTCATTTTTATTTCTCAGGAAAGTTGGTGCTGAATCTTTTGAGACTCAGGGCTGGGGGTCTGAGCTTTATTTTTTCCCTCCTCTTAAGGGTTAAACTCTGAATCCTGGGGCATCATTAATATCTCTTCATTCTTCAAGAGCTGTGTTATTCTTCTCTCACATTTTCACTGAAGATTAAACTGCAATCTAGCTATTCAACCTCCTGTGGAGGTCAGAGAGGGTCAGCAATTTAATCCTTGAAATATGTATTTAGGTTACAAACTCATTAGGATGAAAGTGCTAATATTTTCCCCCAATACTTGCTTTGTGATAGATCATTTACATTTCAAATTTGTCCTCTATTTTTTTTTTTTTTATTTCCCCTCAGTGCTAATTGTCTCTGAAATTGAACATATTTTTGGAGAGTTAAGGAATATGCTGTGCCACAGGAACAGGATATGGATTAATGATACTCTAAACCCTGTGTTGATAGCAGTGCAGGCTTCCAGAAAATAATAATAATACCAAAAAAAAGCTTTAGAGTGTGCATTCTAATAGTGGTTTTTCCAAATTTTTTTTTTATTTCCCCTCAGTGCTAATTGTCTCTGAAATTGAACATATTTTTGGAGAGTTAAGGAATATGCTGTGCCACAGGAACAGGATATGGATTAATGATACTCTAAACCCTGTGTTGATAGCAGTGCAGGCTTCCAGAAAATAATAATAATACCAAAAAAAAAGCTTTAAACTCTGAGTGTGCATTCTAATAGTGGCTTTTCCAAAAGGATACACAAAAACAAAGCAGAACTAGATTAAATGATGGTCTTCTTGTTTTGAGGGATGGGGCTTTGCTTGACAATTCTATTCACTGGACAATAGTTTGGGAAGAGCACTGAGAACAAAGCAGAACTAGATTAAATGATGGGCTTTTTGTTTTGGGGGATGGGGATTTGCTTGACAATTCTGTTCACTGGACAATACTTTGGGGAGAGCACTGAAATCAATAAGGAGTTAGCCTGGAAAGCAGAGCAGAGTGACAGGACAAGGGGAAACAGCCTCAAGTTGCACCAGGGGAGGTTTAGGTTGGACATGAGGAACAATTTCTTCCCCAAAAGGGTTGTCCAGGGCTGTGCCAGGCTGCCCAGGGCAGTGGTGGAGTCCCCACCCCTCTGGGCATTTAAAAGATTTGTAGATGTGGCACTTAAGGACATGAGGTTGGTGGTGACTTGGCAGTTAACAGGCTTGATCTTGAAGGTCTATTCCAACTGAAATGATTCTTGGATCCCATAGACATGAAATCACAAAGTGGAGTCCTGGGAGAAGCTTCAAGAGCTTCTCTGGTCCCAGTGTGAGGTGGCATCAGGGCCCTTCCTGAGAGAAGCTCACCAGCCTGCCCCACACATTTTCTTCTCAGGAGTGTGTATTTGGGGGATTATATATTAAGATTGAATTTCATGTTTTGAATGAGCAGCAGTGGTGGAGGGGGGTTCAGAGGAAATGGGACTAGGTGAGATTTTCCCTTCTGTTTGTAGTTCTCTGTGATGTCCAGATCTTTTCTGATCACAGTGGTGTGGTGGGATAAGTGAGCCAGGACTTCCCCCAGGAAAGAGAATGGCCATTACTGTCTTACCTTTCAGCTGATTTATGAACATCTATAGAATAATATTAATAAGAGGATAACTCTGGTGTTTATTTTACCTTGCTGAGGCCACGATTTGTTTCTTTACCCCAAAGCTCTGAGACCTGACATCTCCAGGAGCAGTGCAGAGGGTCAGCCTGGACACCCCTGCACCCCCTACCCCAGGGGTCTCCAGAGTGTGTCTGCTCCATCCCCACCTCCCAGGGATGGGGCCAAGGCTCCACTCCACTCTCCCAGCAGATGACCCCCATCTTCTCCAGTCCTGCCATCCCCAGTGCTGGTAGATGAAATATCCTTGCCCTGCTGTGATAACTACACTCAATTTGGGCCAAAACTCCTCAGCAGGATTTGCAGTTGAACCTGAGAGTACACAAAGACAGTGCTACCTGCAATAATAGTGGCTTAAAAATAAACCCCCTGGAGAGTGGGTGAGTAGCTGCCTCTCCCTCTCTCATCACTCCTGATGTTTGTCACGTGCTGCTGATTTTGAATATCCAAAGAGCAAACTCAAGTTCAACTGGGTGCAGTTTTACAGTCACACGATTGTTTTGCCCCCTGTTGTTAGAAAAAGTGTGTTAAAGTGATGTCTGTGAAATGGGAGCTGGTAGAGAAATGAGACCTGCTTTTCAGAAAGAAAATTTTGGACATTGTGGCACCTCAACACCAAGAGGACGCTTGGTGTCCTTCCTCCCACTCTCCTCCTCCTCCTTCTCCTCCTCCTCCCCCTCCAGACAGCCCTAGTCCAGCCAAACAGCTGATTCTGTGTGTGAAATTCAGGCTGGTTTACTGTGTTTGAAGATGAAGCAGTGCCTGAAGGGGCAGGGTTTGGAAGTGGGCTTATTTCCACCCCCAACCAGGGCAGCAGCCTCAGACTTCCCTTTTGTACCTTTTCCCTTGAATTATTCATTCATCAAAACTTTTCTTCTTTGTTACATCTGCAGGGAATCACACTCTTGTTCCTCAAAACTGTTTCCCCCCCACACTTTATTAGAGGGATTTGTTTTATAGAAGGGTTTCTGCAAAGAAATAATTGTTCTGCATGAATTAGCAGCTAGGACTCAGCTCTGTGCAGCAGCAAACACAGTCATAATGCAGTTGTAATGAGAATACTTTGGGGCTTTGACCTACCATCCCAAAATAATTTCACTGTGATGGTAGAAAAGAAGAAAATTACTCCCCACATTATACTGAAAGGGATTTTTTTTTCAATATTCCCATTGCTGGAATGGTTCCTGTTATATCTTGCACCCGAGCAAATCCCATAATTTTTGCTATTAGTTGCTAAGAAACAAATTATAATTGCAGCTCAAATTCTTTACTGTTGTAGCCTCTTATTGCCCTGAAGTATGTTCGTTTTCTTTTTGGAGATTAAATGATCAATGAAGTAATTCTTCCAAGAACAATTAATAAGGAAAACATTTTCAGAGAGCCGCCAAACTCTCGGCCTCTCCTTGGCTGAACAAACAAGCACTGAGTGGGGCCTGGGCACACAGATTAAATCATTGCCTCAGGGATTACTGATGTCTGGGGCTGGAGAGAAGATGATGTGTTTCAAACCCCCCCGAAATTAAGGAGATGGAAGGTTTGGGGTGGTTTTTCCAGCACTCAGATTGCAGCTGGGGGAGTGGGGGTGCGTCAGCCCATCGCTCGTTCAGCCTCTTCAGGAAGTTTCTTTGCTCAAGGAATTTCTGCTTGGGAGGTTCAGCACATTTTCCTGGCTCCTTCCTTTTTCTGGTTCCCCCTAAGAGCACTTGTGGAAAGGCCCTGCTGGGTACAGAGGAGTCTGCAGCATCCTGGGTGGGAGCCGAGGGGGGAGAAGTGCCCGTGCCTGGGCTCCAAGGCTGGTTTGCACCCCAAAATTGAAATACCCCACTCAGCTCTTGCTTGCTCAGCTGCCTCTTCTGCATCCTCAGAGCCTGGATTTCACATCTGCAGCTCTTCCCATAGGATAATTCACTTTTTCTTGGCATTTTCATCAGCATGGACAGTTACAATTCAGATATAACCCCCCCATCCAGCAATTGGAGTTTGCTTAAACCCAAGAATCTGCCTTAAACACTTCTCTTAATTTTAATACATTTTCAGGAAGCAGGTTTTTTAACTCTTTAACTCTTTTGCTGCCTCGTTTGTTCCCTTTGAAGACTTTCAGAGCCTGTAAAATCTCAAGTCAGCAGTGCAAAGTGCAGCTGCCAGTTAGAGACACGTCTGCCAACCTCTGCACCTTTGCCACACAGTCTCTGATGGGCAGAAAACTAGGGTAAGCCTCACATAAGCTCTTCTTTTGTCTCCTTTTTTTTTATGAATAGGACCAACAGGGACTATGGAGCAGAGGAAAGATATATAACCTAGTTTAGTTTTATCTGAGATAGACAGAAATACCCTTAACTTTGAACAGAAATTCAGGATTTGCACTGGCTTTGTTTCCACCCAAGGGTTATAAATAAGATGAATCTGTTGTGACTTCAAGCAGCAGGAGGGTGTTTGTAAATAACCAGCACCCCTCCTCTCAAAGCTGGGCATCTTGTAGGCCCACAGTGTTGTTTAGGAAGTGTGTTTCAGTTTATCTCACACAGAAATGGTGCTGCTGGGAGCAGGGAGGTGTCAGGGGAACATTTAAGTGGACCAATTTGCTCCCACTGTGCCAAGGTCCAATGGGATAAAGTTACTTTGAAAAAAAGCTCAGCTGTTACATGAAACTCTAGGCTTGAGCAGATTATCTTTGTGCTAAATCATGTCAGGATGCCATGGAGAAAACTGACTGGACATGGAAGGAAAGGAAAAGGGATTATTGGTTTTCTCTGGTGTGCTGAATGAAGCCATAAGTGTTCAGGTTCTGAGCTCAGGTATTTGGGAAAATTTCACTTTGAAATAGAGTGGATCTCTCTGCTTTTGATAATCTTCTGACCTTAGTCTGAACCAGTTGCTTTGACATCTCACCTGTCAACTTAATTCCACCCTTCTTATTACATGCTCAATGCATAGGTATAAAGAAAACAGTGTGAAGCTCCCACAGCAAGCTAAGGGGAGAGCAAGACTTTGTCTTTCTTTCCCTGCTTGTCCTGTGGCTTTGTGCAGGAGCTGATATTGTGCTCTTTATCAGCAAGAATTCCCTGTTCTCTCTCATTCCTGAAACCTCTGCAGCTTGCCAGTATGACCAATAAGGTAGTTTCCCACTGGTGGCCTGTTTGGCTGCTGCCCACTAGGTTATTGGAGAATCAGTGCACATCACTTGACACCTTTTCCCCTCTCTGAAGGCTGAAGGTGAGAGTGTGTGTAGTTGTGTACTGTGAATATTGATGTGTCCTCAGCAGTATTAATGTTCTGACTGCAACTATATTTACAGAATATTTTTATGAGCATTTTTTCTTAAAGCTGATAATAGGAACAATTGAACAACTCTTGTAGATTATATTATTTGGGGGTTGATTGTAGATGATGTAGACAATTTGGGGCAGTTGGACTTAGATGACTTTTAAAGGTCCTTTCCAACCCAAAACATTCTATGATTTTATGATTGGAGTTTCATTTTGGCATAAGTTCAGACCATAGCCCAGCTACCTTCGTTGAGTACAGTCTTACCTCTGCAAATCACTGAGGTCCCAGTTGGCTTCCTCTGATGACAGCCAGAATGGAGCACAAATAGGATTTGCAATTTTATGGCAGATTTAAATTATTATTTTGACAATACATGAAATAGCCTGGAAGTGTAGATGCCAATAGAAAGCAGTGTCCTCAAGAGTGCAGTGACCCTTCAGGGGTTATTCAGCAAGACTGACCCATACTTTCTGGAAAAGACAAAATAAGATATGACCAACTGCAAAGTTGTAAATTGGAAACAAATCTTTCCCTCTTAAGGGTAACTGCTCTGAAGGATATTTCATTCCAGTGTTAATATCTTGATATTTTTATTTGCAATCCTATAGAGACTTTGCAGTGTAGTCAAAAGCAGCCAGGGCAGGGGTGTGCTGTGGTCCCCACTGCCAGGATTTCACAGACACCTCCATTCTCACCACTCTTTTCTCATGCAGGAATGAGTTTGGGACATGGTTTCCATAACAAGTGGTGCTTGTTCTCTCCATTACAGGCATCAGAGGTCTGTCAGGTCAATGAACCTTTGCTGTCCAGGCCATCTCTGATGACCCTCAAACCACAGAAACGTGTGGTTGTGATGAAGGCTTCTTGTGGTCCAGATTCTTTCCTATTACAGAGGCTTCCAAACCTCTTTGAAAAGCTGATCCTAGTGTGGCACAGACATCTGAAGAGCCATAAGCTTATGTTTTCTTGGCATATTGTAATCACTTTTTCTGGTCTTTTATGGACAGTGGGTAGGATGTAGGACAAGGAGTCAGAAGGTCTATGTTATTTTCTCTGTTCTTAGGATGCTTCTTGGAACCCCTCCCCTTTTGGCTCTAAATCCCCTGGGCTGTCAAGTGAAATAATTCTGTTCACCTAGTCTGAATAAATCATTATTATCCTTAGGTTGGATCTTACTGATTCTGTATTGGTGCACATCAATATTGTCTTTAAATGTATGGAAAATGGGAGTTATAGGAGCCCCTGTCAGGCCCAGACTGTACCCAAAGGCCAGAGGTGCTCTCAGTGAGAAGTTTTCTGTTGCTGTTGGTGGGATCCAAGGCCAATGCTGAAGAATTTTATCCCAGTGGCTGCTTTTCCATTCTTTTATATTTTTTTTTTAATTTCCTGTTTTCCTTCTGCAAAGCAAAACCAGGGAGCTGGTGTTGGCATGCAGAGGAGAGCAGAGCTTTAAATATGTTTGTCAAAATTGTCCCATGTTAGTTTTCCTGTCTGCAGCAAACGTGACTGCCATTTCATAACTCATTAGGCAGGAGAGATGAGCAGAATGAAAAGACACCTCCTCTCTGAGAGGTGCTGCCTGGCATCCTAATGTGCATCTTCACAGGAAGGATGAACCACCAGAGAACCCTCTGAGGATCAGGAGCTCTGGGGGATCTTTTGTGGTTGCTTCTCTCCAGTAAAGGGAAATTGTTCTTTGAAGCTCAGTGAGTTCGTGGCACGTTATTTTGCATTATCTGGGGTTTGAATTTTGCATTTATTTAGCTGTGCAAAGAGAGGAGGTGCAGCAGAGCTGCTGTGGTGGGGACCAGGCAGGGTGTCTGCAGCCTTGATGCCCATCTGTGAAGTGAGGGCTGTGCAGCATCTCCTGTCACCTCCTCACTGGCTATTGCAGAATCCTCTGAGCTGGAAGAGGGGGTGTGAATAACACGTTGTTTTGCTAGGAAAATGTAAAAAAAAAAAAATCTGAGAGTGAAGTAATTCCATTGAAGTCAACCCAAGGGGAAATGTCTGCCCAGATTTTCCAGATTAAAGTAATAAAATAAGAGTTTCTGAGTCCTCAGCATTTTGTCTCAAGCAGGAGTATTGCTTCAAAATGAATGTTTGAAATATTTCCTGTAGAAAGAGAGTAAACAGGCAGCTTTATGAAATGGAACATAAAGTGGAGGAGGATGTTTTCCCCTCTTTTGGTAACATCATAGAAAGAGTGATTTGATTTGGGAGAACAGTGCATGCCTTGCAGATACTAAGAGCCCCTGTTCCCTGGTAAGATAAGTGGCATGAAAGAAAGGAAAAAAAGGCACTGGGGCTGTCTTCTTCTGCCTGTTTGGAAGCAAGGACCACATCCCAGGGAGGTGCTGAGGCTCTGGTGTGCCAGGAGGAAGCATCCTGGGGAGGAGAAGCAGCTCCTGCGTGGTGTGGCAGAGGACAGAGGCAGCAGTCTGAGCACAGCCTGGAGGTCCCTGACTCCCATAGCTGCATG
>NW_008629977.1:63041-87715 GCF_000691845.1 Merops nubicus | reverse complement strand
AATGCTCAAGGAAAGGGCATCCCAGTCTTTGGGGTGCAAGGTAAAAGCCTGAGGAGGAATTTTAGCCATGTGGGTAGACAAATCAATCTGTCTTTGATAGATGGTGGTCAGAAAGACTTGGTGAGATTTAAGCAGTCTCAGTATGAGAGCCCAGATAGAGATGTCAGAGTCCAAGATGACACATAGGTCAGGGATGTGAGTGACAGGGGGAGTGGGGAGGGCTTCAGGTCACACCAGGCTCTTGGCTTGCATACCAACACACCAGCTCTCTCCTGTCCTAACCCCAACGTGGCCGTTTGCAGCTGGCTCTGGCTGGGATGGGAATTTTTGTCTTGCAAGAAGTGTAGCAGGAAAGATCAGGGAAAGTTCTCAAAGTCCAAGCTGGACCTGGCCACTCAGTAAAGAAGCATAGTCAGCTGCTTGTTTAATGCCTACACTAATCATTCCAAGCAAAAATATTTTCCAAAGGGGAGGCAGGGTAAGGAAATGTCCAGATGTTATCTCTAGAACAGGGTTTTTTTTCAGTGAAGTAGAAATCCCAGTGAAATTTCTGCTCTAAAGGTCAAATTAGAAAGCTTTCATCCCCAAGACTTGTAAACTATTTCTGAAATCGGTGACTCTAAAAATTATTCATTAGAACATCAGCTCTTCAACTAAAATTCTATTAAGCTCTGTATCAAAGGGGGGTTTATTCCAAGCTGCACAACCCACTGCGTAGTCTTGACACAACAGCAAGGACATGGGCAGAAGAACTTAATCTTTGTGTGTTTGGGAAAAGGATGACATCAAACCTTGCTTTTAAAAAGTCAGGCACGGGTTTTATAGAGACAGTGCTCAGAGATATTAGAGCCATAAATATCAGCAGGCAAATCTTGTCAAGTGTTTCGAGAGCAAAAAGCTTTAATGCTTTTGTGGGGGCTAGTCATCAGTTAAAGTGCTCTCAGCCTACCTTCATGGAGACAGGCTATGATTTCTTCAATGGCCTCTAAAATCTGCAATGGATTGAGATGTGCTAGAATCTCATCTTCGAGGCTGTTTGGTGGGGCAGATTAGCATAGTTCATAGCCTACAGTCAATGAAGTCAGATCATTCTGTGGGCAGCAATGCAAATGACTTCTGTCTCCATCTGGCTGTGGATTTTGTCCAGGGCTTAAAGTTGGTTCTGTTGTATGTGGAGAGAGTTATGCAGATGTGATGAAAACAATTTAAAAGAGGGCATACAAGTAGAAGGCTCTTGATTCAGGCAGAACTAGGAAGATTTGGCCAATCCTTCTGGTCAGTCTTTTTGTCATTGCCAACCTGTTCAGATTCCCCTTGAGATGAGTCACGTGGGCTTTAATAAAAAAAAAAGAATCCCATTGATTTTGATTCAAGGACTGAATATGACCTTAAACATCATTCGAAATTTTAGATTGCTGGGATCATCTTGAAGTGATAGGAGGAGTAGGAGAAGGCAAACCCCATTATGCTCCTTAAATCTCTTTAAGTCATGCTTGAAAATTGACTTTAGGTGTCTTGGCTGTATCTGTGTACCTAAGTGGATTGTGAGTTTCACATACATGAAGATGTAATTTCCCCTTCTCTATACTATTACTTTACTTGCTCTTGTATGGGTGCTTTGAAGTTCATTTAATATCTGCAGTAAATGTGTTCCTTTTTCCAACTACAGAAAACCCAAAAATTGCCAGGGAACAAGTTTTAGCTTTTTAATTTTTCACTTCTTAAATGATCAGATTCATTTTTAACCATTCAGGTTTCAGTAGAACAGTGTCAATGATGTGTTATCAAATTTGCTTTACAAAAGTCTCTAGAGATAGACTTTAAGTAAAATATAGCAGCCTAAAAGCCACTAACATATTTTTTTTTTCCCCTCTAAGCCTGAATATTAGTCATGTTTTTTTTTGGAAATTAAAATTCAGTGATGTATAAAGAAGTGATTGATAGCTGTGTGTTTTTGTAGATGGGGAAACAGCTTCATATCAGATAAACAACAGTAATAGATAAAAATAGTATTGACACTGCTTTTCTAATCAGTAGTAGGGGGGGAAAATGCTTCTGTGTAATGCCAAAGGGTTCACTGATGGTGTGTGAGTTTTTGACAGGATGCCATTCAAGGCAATGTGCAGCAGGGCTTCCTTCTACTTGATATAGTCACATAAATTGGGTTTCTAAAAGATGCACAGACACCTGTCAGCATCGATTTGAATCATTTACTATGCATGTAATTTTCTGTAGTATTTTGGGGGTTGTTTAATAGTTCTAAAATAGCCCTCTTGCATAGAGAGTTCACTCTTCATTTCAGAGCTGGTCTAATTACGAAAGCATTTTGGTGTCTAAAAATATGCTACCCATTAAAAAAAACCAAAAACACTACCAACAATCCAAAAAAACCCAAAAAAACCCCCCTGCCAAACTATGGGAACTGTCCTCAGGCAAACAAAGGCAGACAAACAGAGCTGAGCTTTCATCAGAACTTGGTATATCTCTATCAAAACCCCCCTGACCTGTTTCTTGCAGCCTCCTTGTTTGGGGCTGGTTTCCAGGGTGAGAGGTCTGAAGAGCAGAACCATCAGTGGAGCTGTAGAGGAGAAGAGGTGTCGATACCAAAAAGCAGAGGTCAAATATGAGGGCAAGTGAGCTGGTCTCAATCTTGTTGGCTTGTCCTTCAATGCTATCTGTGAAGTATTTCTTCAAAAGAGCAAACTTGGGTTTACAGCACTTAGCTCGTGGTCACTTAGAAAAAGAATTGCCCAATTTCATCAATAAAATACAAACCCAAGTGGGTCCTAATACATCTTTAAGGTTCTGGATGCTTTGAAGATTCAGCTGGAGAGGGTGCTGAGATATCTTGTCTAGACTGAAAGGTTGGACCAGATTATCCTTGAGGTCCTACTAATTCTAAGAAAGGATGAAAGGCTGCAGCTCTTTTGGTTTGCTTCTAATTGAATCTTCTTTGCTATAAAGACTAATTTTTTATACATAAAACTTGGGGAAATTTTTCATTACTCTAGCCAAAGTTGGATAATTGTTGCTGTGAAAAGCCATATGGTTTTGATTAAAATTTCCATATGCCATTTACTGAGACAAACTACCCAGTCTTCAGGGGCTTTGGATCATTTCAGACTGTTTAAGCTTTTATTAAACCACATTTGAGTTTCAGAAGGAGGTCATTTGATGCAGTACCCTACCCAGACTGAAAATCTGATGGGGTCCCCAGCTGCTGTTGGCAACTTCTGGACTTTTGAGTGGTTTTGAGGAAGAAGCATCTGTACCAGGGTGCCATCACTCACCAGTACCTGTTTAAGCTGTGTCACTGGGTGTTAAGGCAGAGTTCTACTGGAGACTACAGAAAAATCTAGGAAAAGACATTGAGGTTCACATTAAAGGGTGTTTGTTGGCACACCCATGCTAATAGCATGTTCCACTCTACTGCATTTCAGCACCAGTTGTCAAGTTTTTGTGCAAATATGGCCTAATTAAGTCTCTTTTATGACACACAGAGTTTAAGTACTCATCTTTGGAAATGTGCAAATGTTGTCACAGAGAACTTCAGTGATTTTCCCAAAGTCAGGCAGTCACTAGTATGGTGGTGGTGCCTACAGCTTTATACTCACCTAGGGCTGGTAATTCTCATTGAGAAATGATGCTGTGGAGATGAAGAAGCTTAAATGACATCCTCACTCATTAAATGAGGTCTGAGTAACAGTGTTAATTGTGATAACCTGAGTGTATCCCTGCTACACCTCCCTGGGAGATTCTTCTTTGCACTACAAACGTTACTGATCACATCCTCATGTGGTGCTGGAGTTACTAGAGCTTAAACAATTATTTTTCCAGTTTCAGCTAAGTCACTGGTTAGTATTGTGAGCTCCAAATAAGCTTTGGCAGGACATTGTCAGAATTAGAAAGCATTAATATTTGCATTCCTCAGTGGTTTCTCTTAATTTTAACAAGTAATTTCTAAATAGAGAATGTAAAACTTAAATAGGCCAATAAACTACTCTGCAAGTGTATTATTTCCTAACAGTCGGACAAATATCTGATCCTGATTAATTGAAATCACATCTTTAAAATAAAATCCTCATCTGTGAGTTATTCCCTAGCCTAGGATTTCTCATGCAGAGGGGTCCTGCTTTGATTATGTTAGCCAGGAGCTTTGGGATTGGGAGCAAGGCAAAGTGGAACCCAATATTCATGCCAAGGGAGACACATACACCCAAACCATTTATGCTGCAATTTAGAGTCACTCTGCAATGCTGAGGGTTATTTTTTTTCCTCATCTTTTGCTGTCTTTTGATATCAAAAGTATAGAGAATAATTTCTTAGCTTTCTTAGTTTTACCTCCATCTGAGTTCAGCAGTACAGAATTTCAGGGCAACATTCTGCTTTTTTTTAGGGAAAGGTTTTGTCCACTTAGCCTGGGAAAGCTGAATGAACTTCTTGAATCCACACAGCACTGATCTGGATGCTTTGTAACCATTCAGCAACACTCAGGGCACTTCTGATGCCTTGAGAAAGATTGCAGGGTGGTGTTAAAATGAGGTTTCTTATGAATGAAATCTGAGTGGTGTTATTATGGGGGAAGCAGCTCAAATGGTAAAGTGCTTGCTTAGCATGTGAGAGGTAGTGGGATCAATGGCTTCATTCTCAGGACATGGTTCAGAGGTCATGGGAGTGTTGGACTTGATGATCTCAGGGGTCTTTTCCAGCCTTATTGATGCTATGATTGTATTGTTAATAGAGGTTTTTTCCAGCCTTATTGATTCTATGATTGTATTGTTAACTCAAGTGACTAATTAGGTGTTGCAAAAATGAATTTGAAGTGTGGATGGATGTGCTCTTGATCTCCAGGCATCAAGGATGCTGAACTTGCTGCTCTCCCACTGCAAGTTTCACAATGCACGAGCATAATCTGCCTAATTAGCTTGATGAGACATGAGCCTTTCTTATAATTATCTTAATCTTGATAGTTTACTTGCATCCAGATTTTTACCACGTGCATGAGGCTTTTCAGAATCAACAGGTGACTTTCAAAGCTTGATAGTCTGCCCTGTGGATGATAGTGATGAATGCTCTGCTTTGTTTGCTGCCTCCAGTTGATTTTGACCATTCTTCCATCATTTCCTAGTTCATCCAAGCAGAGACTTCTTTTCCTGGTAGCAATCCTTCTCTTGTCATAAATATATAGCTCCCTACTTTATCAACAAATAGGGTTATTTATTCCTTGCAAAAAAAATATCTCAAGGACTAGGTTTTCATTTAAATTATTGAGTTGTGCATGTTCTCTCCATACTTTGGAAATCAAGAGTTGCTGGATCACCAAGCAGGTGGCTGTTTCTTGTGTTTAGTAATGAAAGACCTTTCCCATTCCCTCCCCTGTGATTAACAGAAGAATTCCCTGGAGCACTGTATAAAATAGATTTAAACACGCAGGCTCAGATTTGAGGCAGTGTTTCTTTCATCTGTTCCAAAGCAGGCTTCTGTGTGGCTTTTTTTTAAGATTCAGGCTTGAAAAGGGAATTCTGTGTAATCTTTACAGTGTTTTGGGTATCTCTGTGTACATGGCCTAATGTTGTGTTAGTTCTGTCAATGGGGAGGAAGATATAAATAGCTAAATAAAGATGCAGACAACTTTCCATGAAATATTAGTTGAGATTTAACAATACTTCTGCAATTTTCTTTCTAGTGCAGATATATATGTATATAAAATATCTTCTTTAATGACTGGGACTTGGTTCACATTTACTTTTCACATGACTTTCTCATCTCTGACCTGAGGCTGGGAAGCTCCACCCTTTGTTCTCTCCCTGTACCTACACCAAGTATGACCAAACAACTCACACTGATGAACCTGCTGTTAAATGAATACCCAGGTTCAATTTGGACCAGTTTTCATCTCAAATATAGTTTTGAACCTCCTGTGTAAACTCATTTTGCCCAAAGGGTTGGATAATGCAACAGCCTTAGCACCTAAAGCAAATGGCAACAGCATCTTGGTTACTCTCCACTTCTACTGTAGTTCCACTTTTGCCTGGATTTGGTCCTGAAGTTGACTATAGCAAGAAGGGTCCTTGAAAAAAAGGTTTCTAAAATGAAACAGTGACTTCTTCTCATTTTTATTTATTTTTAATTATGCATGCTGGTGCTTCCAGAAAACATCTTCAAGAGGGGATAAAAATCAAGTCTTAATTTTTTCATCCTTGTAACCTTCTAATGATGTTCCTAGTGGTTCCTGCTGTTCAATATTTATTCCCTGTGTGTTTTCTCTGGTTCCCAACTGCACTGACAACAGGTTTGTAATCACCAAACCACAGCTCAGCTACACTGAAAGGAAAAAAAAAAGAAAATGGAAAGGCAAGAAACTGTTTAAGATAAAAGGCTGCTGAGGTGATGCAGTGTATTAGTGCTCCTGCGTGCTGCTGATCGATTCCTGGTGCCACTGCTCAGCTCCCAGAGAGTCACTTTGCTGCTGAAGAGCAAACTTCTTGAATTCAGCGTGCCAGGAGAGGGGAGGGAGTTGTGTTTTTGCAGTGCCTGGCCTCTGAAGGAGAGGAAAAGGAGAGGAAAAGGAGAGAGGTGGAAGGAGGAATGTAATTTAATTTAATTAAAGCACAGTGTAGCTAACACACAGCTATTACAGGAGGCTTCCTTATGGGAAGGGAAGGGTTTCTACACATGGGTTGCAAGGGCATCAGTAACAAGTCTCCTAAAGGGGAACAGAGCTGCCTCGTAACATAACTGAAGGTGGTGATTGTTTAAAGCTGTAATTCTTCATAAATTCATCAAACACAGCCAGCAGCATCAGAGTTTTCTCTAGGTGTGTCTTCTGCCCTGGGTGAATCAGCACCTTTTCCCCCTTACTGGCCTTGCAGCCTGTGGAGACATTTTCACTGCTTCTGGTGGTTGCATCCACAGGAACCTCACGCTGTCCACCCGGGTCCCACCAACCCGCTTGCCAAGCTGATGCTCACTTTGTTTCTCTGTCATGCAGCAAAGCCCTATCAGAGTTTTCTCTAGGTGTGTCTTCTGCCCTGGGTGAATCAGCACCTTTTCCCCCTTACTGGCCTTGCAGCCTGTGGAGACATTTTCACTGCTTCTGGTGGTTGCATCCACAGGAACCTCACGCTGTCCACCCGGGTCCCACCAACCCGCTTGCCAAGCTGATGCTCACTTTGTTTCTCTGTCATGCAGCAAAGCCCTAATGAACCTCTGGTGGTTGCATCCACAGGAACCTCACACTGTCCACCCAGGTCCCACCAACCCACTTGCCAAGCTGATGCTCACTTTGTTGCTCTGTCAAGCAGCAAAGCCCAAATGAACCTTCTCTCCTCATGAGGAAAAAAAACACTACACTCCCTTTAATTGAGTTCTTTGTCTCTTGGCAGATCTTGAGAACTTCAAAACCAGAACAAGAAGCACGGTGTCCGTCCGTCAGGGCCAGGGCATGGTTCTGCTCTGTGGTCCACCACCACATTCTGGAGGTAAAGCAGTTTCCTTCTCTTGTTTTCAGCCCTCTGCAAGTATTTGGAAGGGTTTTGTTCTCAGGATATGTTTTGGGAAGTTTACAATGGCACACCTGAAAGGAGGAGGCTGTGGTGGTGCCATCTTGACTGAATTGTGGTGCTGAGGGACGTGGGTTACTGGGCAGTGCTGGGCTAGCAGTTGGAGTTGGTGACCTTAAAGGTCTTTTCCAACCTGAATGATGACATGAGTGTACAAATGGGTCATGCTGGGTGATTGTGTTGACACTGGGAGATCCCCAGTTTGGTGTTAAGAAGAGAGAAAAAACTAAATTGGCTGCACTTAGGAGGTGAACTCATGCAAAATAAAGCAATAGGTGCATAGATAGAAGGCATGGCCAAGCTCTTGTGCAACTTTTAGAAGCCTTTCCATATGTAGCCTGGGTGTGTCTCCTCCAAAAAGGTTGAGGATTAATGGCAGAGCCACTTTTGTGCATCATCTTTTCATTATTTATATTTTTCACACTCTTATTTTTTATCAATGTTTTTATCTCCGAGGTACTTGAGGTCTGTTACTAGTTGTCCAGGTCTCACATGATGATTTGTTTCTGGAATGGCAATATAAATTCTTCCTACTGTTTTTATAATAATAAATAACATGGGAAGTTTATTTTGGTGCACTTTGCTGCAAAGAGGAGGGTGTAAAGGTTTAGAAAACACAAACCAATTCTTCCAGTTGAGCACAGATGTGGTTTAAACATTCCAGTCCTGTTTGTGGGTTGACTTCCTGAACATGTGTTGTCCTGTTACATTTATATTTAAAAAAAAAGCCCCAAAATGTTGGTGCCATTAACCACCACGATGGGCAGCCAGCTGCTGTGGCTGGCTCTTGCCTCAGGGCTCCTTTGGTACCTCCTGAACGAGCAGTCAGCTTTTGCAGATCTCTGTCCCTTTTAAAGAAATTTCCAATCCTCTTTTGAAATCTGTCTGTCCTCATCAGTGGGATGAAAATTGCCCGGCGAGATGTTTGCTGTTAGGCTGCTTTTATTGCTGAGATAAAAGGAGACAAGTGCTTCTGGAGCTTTTTGGCTTGTGTCTGACCAGCTGGCAAATGTAGGTACCCAGGTAATTTATTTGGGTAGGGCCTTGCTTATCTTTTGGCTTCAGAGGCCTTTTTTTCCTTTTAGTTCAGAGATTATCAGCAGAGTTTCAATAACAATGTTTAATTGATGCCTTCTGAGTGTCCAAGGCCAGGCTGGATGGAGCTTTGAGCAACCTGGTCTAGTGGGAGGGGGCCAGGGCAGGGGGTTGGAACTAGATGATCATTAAAGTCCCATCCAACTCAAACCATTCTGTGATCTCAGGTTTCTGATGTTCATTACTTGAAGGTGGTTCTTATATCTGTGATGTCAAGCCCACAAATTTACTCATTATCACAGCATCTAACTTGGATGAGAGTGGCTCCTAGAGAGTTAACAATACTCCAAAATTACATGTGCCCTGGTCTGCATGGAGGGATCTGGCCCCTCAGCCTATGCAGGTAGGTCTCATAGCCACATCTGATGAGGAAGCTGCCAAAGCTGGATATTGAAAACCACTGAGGACTGGTTGTGGCTCAGCCACGAGCTCATCTGCAGGGCTGTGGGTGAAACATCATCCCCAGCTTCACTTCTGTAGGGGGGGAAAAAAGGAAAAGGGGGGAGATTTGGAACAGAAATACTTGGTGATCCTTAAACCTCATACATCCAGATTCACGTGGAGATAAGGGAGGAATCATGCATTTGTCTTGGTGTCCTTAGCAAAGCTTTGCTGTGCTGTTCCTGAGAGTTTTTGGGTCTGGTGTAAGAAATCTCTGCAGCACGAGCACCTCGCGTGGCTTGTGTACACCATAAGGAAATTGTGCTGCATTTGTTCTGGTGATTCAGGGGAAGGTTTTGGTCTGGAGTATGTATTATTGATACAAAAACATTCCAGAAAGGTGCTGGTGTGTTTTCCAGTTTGGGTTCAGAATGTGGGATAACACATCTTAGGGTGAGCAGGAGGTGAGCGTGTTCCTGGCACCCAGAAAAGCAGAAGACTGAAGGGTAATTATTTCCCTCAATCATTTGGATGAGAGATGACTTCCTACATGACCAACATCTATGCCCTGCTCTATTCCAGCTAGAAAATTACCTTAATTGTAGCCAGATCCACAATTAGTCTGAATTGATGCTATTATGATCCTGTAACTAAGCTGAGCTGGAGTTACGCCGCTTGTTGTTCTCTGGTTTGCATAGAGAGGGTTTGATGGAAAATGAAAACAGATCCAGTTAATTCAGACTGAGGCTCTTGTTCTGCAGGAATTAATCTTCTCCGTGGCAATATTTTCTGTTATTTTCCCTTCCTCTTAGGTTAGAAATAAGAGTTTTAAGAGTCAGCAAAATTAATGCTTCTCAGTCACGTGCATCACGTTTCCATTGGCCAACTGCCCGTCTCCCAGTGTAATCAGAGCTCTTTGGGCTCTAGCAATCACTGCACAATTAGCACAGCTATCTCCTCTTCCAGCTCTGGGCAGATGGAGGTTCATAAGAGAATATCAGATGTCCCTGGGAAGTAGCTGGGAAGCTGTCATGTTTCATGGGCAGCTTCCATCCCCAGGGCTGCGTTGGCAAAGCAAAGCCGTAGAGGTCGGTTCCTTCCAATCCCCCCACGTCCCACTGCTGGGACAGAACATTGCAAGTATTTAATGTAGAGCAACAGGAACAAACGTTGAGGCTAGGAGTGAAAAATCACATCTCTCCTTGAAAGTGTTAGTGGTGTAAAGACAGAGGAAATGCAATTACTTATTTGGGGGATTGGATTAGGGCAGCAGACGTAACTTCATCATCCTTGCAAAAAGTGCCTGGGGACATTAATGAGCAAGGCTTCAGTGTGGAACTGTCAGGGGGGAAAAAAATACCTTTTTTAAAAATTAATTTTTTACTTTAGGATCTGTTCTGCATTGAAAAGGACACCTTAAAAATATATATATATATGTAAAAGAGAAACTGTGCGATCTGAGGGGGGTTGTTGCTCTGAAGAGGTGAGGCAGGAGTTTTTATGTCCTTTTTCCAGCTAGGGAAATAGGAAATGAGAAGGGAAAAATTCCCCATCTCAATGTTGTGTCATTGGGTCATCTCAATCTTAAAAACTGTGGATTTTATTAAAGAAAAATCCCAACTTGCATCCAGACCTTTATCCTTTCAGCTGGAGTTCACTTTGCTACTTGGAAACATCCATATTTAAAGAGCTGACAGCTAAAAGTGAAATTACTTTAGCCTACATACATAAGTTGTTGAGAGGGTTTTTTTTCCTCCTAAAGATGCCAAATAAGGAGCTTTCTACTATTCAAATACTGCAAGAAATTCATCCTGAAAATCAGTCCAAATGATTAACAGGCATTTTCAGCATCATAAAATTCCCTGTGTATGGCTTGCAGAGAACAACGTGGGCTTTGCTGTCTGGTCCAAATTTTTAGTTTAATGAGAGTTGGACGTTCAGCATATGAACCTAGAATTTAAACTCCCCCCCACAGTTCCCCAAGATGAAAACAAACTGTGTGTGTCTTGCAGCAGGGTTTCAGCAGGGAGCTGCTGCTTTGTCAGGTCAGTGAATCCTGGTGTTACATTTTGTTAAGCAGCATAATGATGCGATCGCCTCCTGGGATGAAATGCTTGCTGGAAATTTGGGAAAATAAATGTTCAGTGGGAGCTCAGGAAGTCGCTGGACTGAAAACCAGAATAAATGCAAATCAAACGTTCGCTTCTCTCGTGTTTTCTGCCCTTGGAGCAGTGGATGTCTGAGCCCTCCAACCAAATCCTGCTGTATTTATAGAGCCTTGTCTGGTAGAAGTTTTCAGCTCTTCTGTTTATTTTTTCCCCTCCATTTGTTCACTTGCATGCACTAAATCAGTGTAAGAACTAAAAGCTGGCAGTGGGCAGATTCAGGCTGGATGTGAGGAAGAAGTTCTTCCCCAGGAGAGTGGTGAGACCCTGGGATGGGTTGCCCAGGGGGGTGGTTGAGGCCCCATCCCTGGGGGTCTTTAAGGCCAGGCTGGAGGAGGCTCTGGGCAGCCTGATCTAGTGGGAGGTGTCCCTGCTCATGGCAGAGGGGGTGGGACTGGGGGATCCTTGTGGTCCCTTCCAGCCCTGACAGATTCTGATCTGTTTTAGCAGAGGACTTTAGAGACCTAATGGCTCAATGGTTGGACTTGATGATCTTGGAGGTCCCTTCCAACCTAAAGGATTCTATGATTCTAACTAGAAGAGAAACCTCCCCGGGTCGTTAGCATGTTCCTGAGATAATTACCCTGCATAGGAAGGGTTTGCCCTCATTATTTCCACTGCTTTTTTAATTAGAAGCCTAACGATGGTCGTGTGGTGACCATCCTACCTGTGAAGCTCTCCAGACAAAAGAACTTAAGAGTAAACATTGCTGGAGGAGCATGGCACTCAGGGCCTATGTAACAGCACCATGAGCAGCTGTAGTTCCATATGTAGACAAGAAAGAACAGTCAGAAATCTTAAAATGATCTATGTAACTAAAATTTGGCTTGGGTTTTGTTGCAAGAAACATGAGGATCCCCGTTGCAGCCACTGGCCTCTACCACGGTGTTAACTGGGCAGTTCCTGGAAACTGAGTCCCAGGAACAGGTTTGGAAGTGGGAGGAACATCAGAAAGTTTCCATGACTTTTTTTTGGTGAGACTAGTTAAGGTGTCTCAGCATGTCTTTGTCTGACCTCTGTAATGTGGATGCTGTAAGACAATGCTGTATTTCTGTCCATTTTCAAAGCCCTGCTAGATCAATACCATCTGCTGGCACTCTGCAGAAGAGCTGTAGGAGTTCATGGATTGGGGAGGGGGGGTTGCCAGCCAAAAGGAAAAAAAAAAATACAAAAAAAAAACACCCAAAACTTTGTTTTTTTCTAATTTATTCATTAAGATAAACAAAAAGTCCCCAAAACCAAAGCAAACACTCACTTGAGTTTCTCAGGACTCTGAGTTGTATTCCACAGGGGATCTGCCTGGGAAGTATTTGGAGGTCGCTGTCCTTTTAACTTTATCTCCAAATTTTAAGACCCAAATATTCCTCTGTGCCAAATAGTTCTTTGCATTTAAGTTTGTGGGAACTGAGTCATTTAGCTGCCACTTTTACTAGATTTATGTGCTGATCAGGGCAGGGTTAGTTAATAGTTTTACTGCTACAGTTTTTCAGATACCTTTTAACATCCTTGGTATTTCACTGTGAGTCTAGAGATGGAAAAAACCCCAATCCTAGAAGGATGTGCAAGTTTCCCTGGACAGGCTGGTACACCCCTAAGCAGGCAGAACAAACGAGCTGGGAACTCCTTCCCTCTCCCTAATTTGGGAAGACAAATGAACTTAGGATTTTCTTCACTCTCCCTCTTCTCAATTTTCTCTTGTTTCACAGGGATCTTCTGTAGGAAGATGCATCTTCATGATGTTCTCATGACATTTGCCTTCCTGCCCTCTTGGGAAAAATCCTATGAAGTTAGAGATGGAGATTTCCAAATTTCTCACAAGAAATGGTGATTGTACACAAAGAACTGGTGCAAATGCTCTCAGTTACTTGATTATTTGGATTTAGTGTTCCCTTTGCATTCCCTAGAGGCATTTGTTACTGTGAGATCTCTCTGTCCATAGCCCATACACAACTGTAACATATTTATTCTCACGCCTCCCAATTTATCTCAGTAATCTGTGCAAGAAATAAATCAACTGACAGCCTTTTTAGATAGTAAAGTGCTAAGATAGGCAGATGGAAACCTGCTGATGTTTCTACAGGATGTGTCTTCTCCTGCCCAGTTGCTTAGGGCCTCTAACAAAGTTCCTGGTGACCCAGAAACTGAACCCTCCCAACACAATTTCTAGTCCTGAACCTCAGTTCCCCAGACATCTTGTCCCTCTGCTCCTTGCTGTGGAGACAAGTGACCTTCCTGAGCACCTGGGAGCCACATCTCTGACTGAACAAAGTCAAGAGTGAAGGAAAATCAGTTTTCTGTCTCTCTGCTGTGCCCATCTCCTTATAAAAAGCCCATCTTCCCCAAGAGGAGGAGATTCATTAAAGCTCAGTTGTTCAAATAACTCCTTCCCATCTGATGCCATTACTCCTGTTGGAAGTGGAGTCTCTGTCTGTGAGCTGGAACGTTGACAGGGAAATTATTCTCCCATCTTTTCACCTAATGGATGTGTTCAGGTTTTCTCATTCTCTCCTGCCCTTTTTTTTTAATCCCAGTAGCTAGAAGAACTTTTAGTTCTGTGGCACAGCTTAATCAAGTAGAACTAACTAAATTTTAGCATTTGACAGAAGAGATGGCAATTCTGATTTCATCTCAATCTCAGCCCTTTGTGCTGGATGGTAGGGAGTGGAGTGTAGACACCAGACATGTTTTCAGACAACACTTTACTGATTGCTCTGGTGCCAGGACCACTTCTGTGCTCTGCAGTAAAAAATGATCAGTGCGTGCTCACTCATCTGGTCAGTTTGCCTCTCCTTTTATTATTTTATTTTTCTCCTTTTTAAAAGCAATGATGGGCACTTCATGGGCTGGAGACAGTGGAAATGTTTTGACTGTGATGGTGTGATGGCCTCTGTTAGGTGGTGAATGGTTTGAGGGGTTTGTCACACAAATAATCTGTTGCATGTATCACATCTTGGATTTTCTCGTGCTTATACAGACCCCACTGCATAATAAAAGGAGAGGAAAACCTGGGGAAACTAAATTAGAACAGTGCAGGAGGCAAAAAACCATTATCAGGCATTTTTATACCATCAGAGGATCAGCGTATGGGGCTCTCACCCCCTGAGCTGTGCTGCTTGGCAGGGACTGCTTTGGAACAGAGTTTTCTTCAGTTACTCTCAAGTATTTGTGTCCTTTTACTCCCTGTCCTGCTGCATCAACCTTACAGTTCCTTTTCTCCTCAGAGAAGCATCACGCTGCCTTTTCATTTGTCACTTATGAAGAATTAATGCATTATTAATAAATGATGAGAGCCGTTGTTGTAACAACGGGGCCAGATGCTTCTGATATTCTCCACTGATGCCCTTACAGGCAGAGTTAAGCAAAGTTGATGTTAAAACTTGGGCAAGAGCCTTGGAGCCCGTTCCCTGAAGAACTTCTCAGCAGCAGAGCTTTTTGATGTGGCACATTTATAGGAAGTCTTCAGAGGAATGGGGAGCTGGATCCTACAAAGTTCTGTTCCTTTTCTGTGCGTGTTGTGGCAGGAGAAACATTCTCCTCCTGTTTCTTCTGTAGCAGGTAAACTGGAACATTTTATCTCCCCACTTCACTACAGTAACCTTAATATTCAGCCCTTATTTTCCTGCAGTTTCTTCTGGTGTGGTATACCCAGAGATTTTAAAAACTGTGTTTCTTGCATACAACCCATATGGCCAGGACTGGGCAGTTGCCCCTTGCCAAGCAGATCACCCAAGTGCTGAACCACCCCTGCTACCTCCTTGCTGAGGCTTTAGTAGTTTTTTCCTCTGTCTCTTCTATCCTAATATCTTGCCAAGCAGATCACCCAAGTGCTGAACCACCCCTGCCACCTCCTTGCTGAGGCTTTAGTAGTTTCTCCTCTGTCTCTTCTATCCTAATACCTTCATAAACCTTGACTGCATGATTAGATTTGATTCCAGTTAGTAAGAAGCTAATTTAGAGAGGAGCTTCTCACAGCAATGTGGTTGTAAAAGTTCCATTTCTCTAGGAAACCAAGCAAAAAATCTGCTAAGCTGCTTGCAGGCTGGTTCAACTGTTTGTCAAAGTGCTGCAAGGTCACTGAGCAGCTTTTCATGGGTTGCTCCAAAGGTTGGAGCAAAACTAGCAGCAGGTAAACTGTCCCTTAGAGCTGAGAAAGAAGACTCAGAGAAATATTTTGCATGAGCACTGATCAGTGATGCTCGTGACAGATTTGAACGTGGCCATGGGAGCAGGGCCAGTGTTGGCACATTTGGCATGTGCAGCCCCAGGAGGTGTTGCAGACCTCTCTGGTTCGTGGGGCAGGAGTTAAAGCAGGTTGTGCACAGACAGTTCTGCTTGCAGGCTGCAGGAGGTGGCAGAGGGAAGGCTCCATTTCCAAACAAACAGGGAAATGCCACCGTAGGGTGCAGTTCCCCAGGAGCCTGGGGCTCAGCAGCTCCCAGGTGTCTTTCTTGGAATAGGAAAAACTGGAATTCAAGAAGGATTTCTCTGCATATTTCTCACTGGAGGAGGATGCAGCATGCATGTGGGAGATGGAGAAGACTGTGAGGAGAGCAACTGTGGAGCCTCAAAAGTGTCTGAAGCTGTTACCAGGTTTTCCTCTTAGTAGTGAGTGCCTCTCCCACATCCCCAGACAGCAGTCAAATTCCCATGTCAAAAGAAGCATCAACATTTCAAAAGTGATTTCCAAAGCATAAGCTGTTGAGCTCAGAAAGCCTCCAAGTGGCATACACCAGGCCAAGAACCAGAAAATAACTTCCCCAAACCTGCCAGTTCCTAGCACCTTGCAGCATAACTCAGAGGCAAGGTCCCAGCTCACAAGAAGTGGAGGGATGCTCCTGGAGGCTGTGTCTGGATCCGAGCAGCCTGGCAGCTTTTCTTCTTGACAACCCCTAATTCACTTGAGGTATCTCTTCCAGGAGTGGGTGAGTCAGACATGGGGCTTCCTCACCAGCTCTGGGAGCTGCAGGAGAGGGTAATTCTTCTGTGTCTGGTTCCACGTGCTGAAGAGTATTACAGTTCAGCAAAAAGGGGTTTCATTAAACTTCAAATCAGGCATATGAAACTCTCATTTAAATAAGAAGTGATTGAGAGTTGTAACTTCCACTTAAAGTGCATCTCCCATCATTTATTTTTCATACTATGCCACAGTCACTGTTTAAATTATTAAAAGCAAGAAGTAAAAAGCTTCTCAGGAGGTAGAAATGGATTAGATTAAAATTAATCTGACATAATCCTTTCCCTGAAACTGCTGATTCAGTCTGTGCATGAGTTTATCAACATATTTGAGCGTGAGGGAAAAGGATAAATTTGTCCCTCATATGGGAATGGCTTCAGTTTGGTATTTCTGACAACACAGAGAACATGCAGTGCTGGTTTAATTGAGAAATTTGTGAAATTACAAATGTTTCCAATAACACACCCCATGATCAGGTTAGATTCAGTCTTTTAAGCACCTGAGTTATGTCTGTGACCTGTCTCATTTCATCAGGGATGGGTTTTGTGAGCAAGGGTTGCAGAACAGGGTCACAGTCAAGAACAGGCTTGAGCACAGGCTCTCAAACCCAAATTTCCAACTGCCATGTGTCATCTGTCACCTTCAGCATCAGCACCACTGCAGGCTTCCTTCCAGACACCTCCCAAGACACATTCATGCCCCAGCTCCACTGTCACAGCCAGGCAGGGAGGGAGGAGGTCTGGGAAGCTAGAAGGGAAGAGGCTCAACTCTCCAGCAAAGACCTTGGAAATACCAAAATAATAAGGAACATGACATTAATAGATTTTTTTATCTATCAGTGACAGCTTGTGGCATCTCTAAAAAGAAATCATCTGTGAGCTAGTCATGTGGTTTATTCCCCTGTTCAGTTGCAGCCACCACTAAATGAAGATTGAAATGGTATTGAAAGGGGGGAGAGCCAGAAGAGGAGTGAAACCTGTCCTCTGGCAGAATTCAGTCAATAGGCCTTTATCAAAAGTTGCACCATCTTGTGATCTCTTTCTAAAATAAATTGGAGATCTGAGTCCAGCTCCCAGGCTCTGCTAGCCCATGGTCCTGGCTGCACGAGCACTTCTTCCTGTGGAGGTGATGGTTTATTGCTGGAAAAGAAATGAGGGGTTTGGCTGGGGCACGTTCTGTTACCCAATCCATAGAGAATATCTACGTGTGACGTTGATTTCAGCTGGTAGATATCAAAACTGTTTATCAAATATGTGAAGAGAATGGTTTTTTGACTAGAGGCAAGGTCCAGAGCATCACCTAGCAGTGCCTGGCCATGCAGAGATCTCCCCTGAAGGACACACCACCCACACTGCTTGGCCAGAGATTTCAGTCCTGGAGTTGATCATAATATTAATTCACTGGAGTAGGAAAATTCTCTGCAAACTAACTTTCTTTTTTGAAAAGATTTAATCTAATCTCTTATAGCTACAGTAAGAGGCTGATCAAAGGTAGTGAAAGCTGGTATTAAAGGATTAGCTAGGTCACATTGGAATATGTTTTAAAACAAGCCCAGGGACCTTTAGCTTTGCTGAAGCAAGTGCACACACACACACAAAAAAAGATTTTTAGACTAACTCTTTCTGACTTTAAACAGAAAACAAACTGACAGATTAAATCTGTGAGTCATTTCTTAAGGTGATCTGTGTAGCACTTTACATAGAACAAGCCTGGGAAATATCAGCAATGATTGAATCTTGCACAGCAGAACTGCAGCACAGAATTAAGAATCAGGGTGAGCAGCACTTGTGCCCATGCCCAGCTTACAGCACATTTATCCCCATTTGAGGGTTGCCCATAAGTAATTAGCAGCCTGAGCCCAGCCCCCCCTTTCTCTTTTTCTCTGGCTGATCTCCCCCCTCTCTCCTTTCCATTTGCTGCTGACAGTGTCTGCCACAGAGGTGCTTTATCTCAGGCTGTCAGGTGAAGATGGGTGTTACTTTGCAAGGATGTTGATGCCACTCTCTGGGCTGTATCAAGCTATTCTTCTTCTTTTTTTACTGGAATTTCCTCATTGAAATAACTTACAAACAGGGAGTGTGTCATAGAGATCTCTGCATTGCTCAGAGGAAAGGCTGTGAAATCATCTCGCCCTGGATCAGTGGCACAGGAGACCAAACACACATCTCCTGCCTTCCAGAAGCAAAGTGTTGCATGATTAGCAGGGGTAAGGGTTATAGTAGATGGATAACTTTTTAATTTGTGAGGGATTTCTGCATTGTTGTGTTGCTCTTTTTTAAGGCTGGCACGGTTATGTGGCACGACACGTTGCACGCTTGGTAAGATTTTCCTGAAGCCTTCATTTCAGCTGCCATGACTATCTGTGGGCACTCCTTCATGCTGAGGGGGGTGGTGTTTCACTCCAGGACTGCCCATCTGATAATTTCCTATTCCTTAGCAGAAATAAGCTTCCTAATTTCCTTCTTCAGTGGAGCAGTACCTCTTTTGGCGGGCCCAGCAATCCAGCTTTGGTTGGTAGAGTTCAAGGTTGCATCTCCACTGGGAAGGGGCATGACAAGGGGACTGACCCTTCCAACAGAGCCTGGTCTAGGAGCAGCTGAGTCACTGCTGGGTTGAGCCTAACTCCAAAGACCTTAAATTTAACCCAGAGTGGCATCAAATCTAATCCTGGGCAAGGTTGACCAGTTTCAGAACCTAATTCCCCCAAGGTGTCAGAAGCCCTTGTACAGGTTGGGTTGTTTTGTGGGTTTTCTTCTCAGGCAAGACCAGCCTGAGCTGTACATTTCTGTAAGACAGTTTATGAAGTCTGATGGACAGAAAAAAAACCATATAGCTTCTTCCAAAACTTGCCAGCCTGCATGTTAGATTGGTGGGGATGTGGGAGGCTATCTGCTGCCCATCAGATGTATCTGAAATAGGTTTGTGTATTTAACTGTAGTAAATACAGCAGCACAGGACTTCATCTCCTCACATTTTCCACTCGCTCATAGAGGCTGCTGTTGATTTTTCTCCCTGAGGAAAGAGCAGGTTAGAATTCCATGCAGGTCCCTGGCAGCAGGGTGGAGGAGTCAGCAGTGTGCCCGGTGCCAGGGCAGCCGGCGTGCCCAGCCATCGACTGGGGCTGGGAGCTGGGTGCCAGAGATAAGCCAGCTCAATTCTCTGCAGCCATCAAATATTTCACTGGTTTAGAGATACAGAAAAATGGAGATGCAGCAGATACGGGGGGTTATTGATTAGGCTTCAGGTAATGAAGACCTCCCACCTCTTTAATTACCCATAGGTGAGGCTCTACATGCTGGATGAGCGTGGAGGTGAGGGGCTGGGAAGCATCCACAGCCCTGCATGCATTGGAGATTGCTGTGGGGATGAATCTGCCCCAGACCTTGGCTGATTTGTACATTTTCCTCATTTTTAAACACTTCTGCCTCGTTACCATACACACCATGGGCACGTGTCTGCAGCTTTGCTGTTGCCATAAGCCAGAGCTAACAGACACATGGGTGCAGTTACATGTCCAAGAAGAATTCTCTCTCCCCAGGTAGAAAGAGGCCACTTGCCTTTACCAATAGCTTGTGGTCAGGAGATGCTAACAGTGGAGCCTCTGGTACAGTCCCATTTCCCCTCTGGTGTGTGTTGTGCCCTGCTAGACCCTATCAGAAGCTGCACGTGGTTGGAGGTTTGTAGGAAAAACTTTTAAAAACCTCAAAAGTTTTCATGGTTATCGTGCCTCACGTTGGAGAAGTGACCTTCAAAGTCTGTTCCTTGCCTTCCACGATCTCATGTCTTGATGATGATTCCCATCATCCCCATTTCCCCACTGACAACAGGGACTTGGTGGCTCTTTCATGCTGTTCCAAGTCACAGTCTGCAAACCAATCCACTGAGAGCAGCACAGAGGAAGGGCAAGAGCTTTGTCCCTGTCCCATCTCAGCAAGGACAGCACATTTCCTTGTGGGCAAACAGTTGACAGGCTGCCTGCTGAGGAACTGTGTCGTCAGGTTTAGTATAGAGGAGGGTTCATCAAAAAAAATGTATTATTAACTTTTTATTAATCTTATTCATTATTCTTTTTATTACAACTTACATGTGAGGCCCAGAAGCTGTGGTGGGTGAGGGAGAGGGCAGAGCATGGAGTCGAGGGGAGAATTACCCACTAATCTCTGCATCCAGGTTGATTCCTTTAACTTACTTGGCAATTATTTAAGAAGAGAAGATAAAATCTTGATCCAATGTGCTAGCAGGGCAATCAAATGGCCTGGAGGCCCACAGAAATATGTGTACAGTATATAATTCATGTAGTTTTGCTATTAAAATAAAACTATGAAGGAGAAAAATGGTCCAAAACTCCAGAAACTGCAGTGCAGTGGTCAGCAGATGACTGGTAGGGGTGGAGAAGAGGCTCAAGGGGTGGGGTAGGGCCATCTACATGGTGTGTTTTGCCAGGGATTCATGTTGTGGTGCACTTGAGCCTCCTGTCCAGCTTGTGTTGTGTTATTCATGGGGCTATGGCTGCTGATTGCTTCAAACTGCAGTGAAATTGGAAATTATGAATGTCCCCTACAAGCAGTCCACAAAATTCAGTAAGCTGGGTGAGAATGCAGAATGAATTCACAGGACATACCTCAGATAATCAGCTATGCCCAAATTTACCAGCAAAACACCTTGTTAGTGCCACTTAAGAGAAATCTGAGCACTAAGGCCTGCAAGCAATCAGAGGGGGGAAACAAAAAAGAGAAGTCTACCAATTATTCACCAAAAATTGGTCTTTGATGAAGTTGACACAACACTGCTGTTGTCAGAGGCATTCCCCACTCTGGCCCATCACTGGGGTGCAGGAGGTGCTCTGAAGGGGTGTGCTGGGGTCTGTACCACACTCCTGATGTGCCAGGGTGAAGTCTTCCACCACCAAGCTGCAGCTGGCCAGGGTCTTCTCTTGCTCCATTCAAGGTGATGTTATCCTGTTCCTGTAGAAGTGAAAAGTATGTTTTGGCCAGATTTAGGTATGACTTTGTGATGTGAATGGCTTTTGTGGACAGGGTAAGGGGGATCTAGGGGGCATGGTTGAGGTTTTGCATAGCAAAATCATAGAATCAATCCTTTAAGTTGGAAGAGACCTTTAAGATCATCAAGTCCAACCATCAAGCCAACACTACTGAGTCCTCTGCTAAAACAGATCAGAATCTGTCAGAGCTGGAAGGGACCACAAGGATCCCCCAGTTCCAACCCCTCTGCCATGAGCAGGGACACCTCCCACTAGATCAGGCTGCCCAGAGCCTCCCCCAGCCTGGCCTTAAAGACCCCCAGGGATGGGGCCTCAACCCCCTCCCTGGGCAACCCATTCCAGGGTCTCACCACTCTCATGGGGAAGAACTTCTTCCTCACATCCAGCCTGAATCTGCCCACTGCCAGCTTTCCAAATGTTTCCAAACATTTCCAAATGTTGTTGTAGTATCTGAATACATCAAATAAGCAGCAAGTGTGAATGTTTGGCACTTCCCAGCCTGGAGTGCAGCAAATGTTGGAAGGTGAAGAAGGGCTAGGCTGGTAGAATTGCAAGATGGTTGTGTTTGGAAGGGACCTCTGGAGGTCATCTCATCCAACACCCCTGCTAAAGGAGGTTCACCCAGAGCATGTTGCCCAGGATGGTGTCCAGACAGGTTTGGGATCTCTCCAGAGGAGGAGGCTCCACAGTGGGTGCATCAGCTTCTCTGATGGAAACCTGGACTGCAGCAGGCACAGGCAGTAACACACACAGAGCCAAGAAAGGTTGAAAATGTCTCTACTAAACCATGTAAAAACACAATGCTGGATTCAGTTCCTCACCACCATCAGCTGCACTGCAGGGGTTGAGGGAATCTCTTCTTTCCAGGAAAAATTTCTCATGACTTTCCTCTTGCTGCCACCTGTACCTGGAAGGGCCCCATCCGTGGCAGGGAATGCAGAGGTATGGAGTAAAATCTCAAAGCTTCAGCACTTCCCATAGTTCTAGAATAAATTGCATTTGACCAAATCAAAAAAGCAACCATAATTAGACAGAACTGCTTGATGAAGGAAAGTGCAAACCTAAAACAGTTCCCACCTGTCCAACTTGAGAGTGACAGGGTGGGTGATAACCTACAAATTATAGGAATCATTAAGGATTGGATTAATCTCTGTAACTTTCAGTAAAGCCTATAAAAAATAATAGTGTATTGTACCACACTATTCTTATTAAAAATGATAAATGATCCTCATTTTTGGGCTAATACTCATTTCAAAATTTCATTCCTCTCTTCAGCTTTATGGTTACCAGAATCTTGATGTTTTAATAGCTTTTCCCATAACAGCTACAGAGACCTTTTTAGGTGACAGCCCTGACTTTAGGGAGGAGACTTTAAAAAAAAAAAATAAAATCCAGAAAAGATTTCTTCTACTAAAAGACAAAATAATCCAACAAACCAGAGGAAAACCACACTGCAAGGCAAAATGCTCCAACTTCTGCTGCTTTGCATCTGGGCAGCAGCATCCTGGTGGGTTCAGCTCCTCCAGGAACATCCCTGCCCCGTGGTGTGGCACAAGGGGGGACCAGGTTTTGCTGCTAGTGTCCTGGCAAGTGGCTCAGAATGTTTCTTCCTGGGGGGAAAATAAAAAAAGAGTTTGAAAATTAAAAAAAAAGAGTTTGATAATAAAATTGCAAAGGCATCCGAAAATCTCTATTCAAGTGGCTTGAATAATTGATCTCCTTTTTAATTGCTAAAGTTGATGGCGTCTGCTGGCTGCTCTGAATTAAACCAGGATATTTAGCTGTGCAATAGTGGCAGAGCCTTGGGTTCTGGTTTTTAAATAGTGGTGGATATTTGTGTGTGATCCAGGGGATGGGTTGCTGGTTCATGTGCTGGGTCCTGAAACACAGAGGCAGCCTGAGCATCAGGGTTTCACTGCAGGGCATGGTAGGAGCAACTTGTGTGAGAGCTGAAAAAGGATAAAGGGAGTGAAGAAAAAGGCTTCTGGTGCTTTTTTGTTTGTTTGTTTTAATATATTGCTGCCACATGTTTAACTAAAACAACTCTGTAAATAGCAAGTTGAGTAAGAGGCTGTCAGTGGAGCTCTGAATCAAGACTCTCCTGATGTTGCAGAGCTGCTGTTTGAGGCCCCTCCTGCCACAAGCTTCTGCTAACAAGCTTCTTACCTCCACTGCTCTTCACAAGCCCAAATTTTCCATAGGGTCCTTTGCAGTAGGTGAGTGATGTTGACTAATTTAGGACACTCTTCCCCATCTGTTGTCTTTGAGCAAATCCCTGGCACCTTGTGACCTCGTGGACAGAAACCTGCATTCTTTTGGCAAAAAGAAATCCCCTTTCCTTCTTCCAGCATGTGCCTGTGGTGGTGATGTGGGCAGTGCAAGTAGCCAAGTGTGTGAAACCAATCAGCATGGATGAAAAAGGTTCTTCATGTAATTGGTAGAGCAAGAAAAGTTTGGGGCTTGAACATCTTCCATGTGCTGATGGCTTGAGCCAAGGTGCATAGATTATACCAAAAAAATAGGCAAGTAACTTCTTCATCCTGCTGTCCTTGGAGAAGTGAAGATTTGCCACCCAAATATCTTCACCTCCTTCTGATCTGTCATCAAAATCCAGGTGATCAGGGTAGTGAAGTAGAGTATCCAAGTCAGACGTAGGTCTTTGCAGTGGATAACCAGGCAGGGGCTCTGCTCCTGGTGATGGGATTGCTGCTAATGGAGTTGCTCCTCACCTTTAAAAATAGAAAATATTGTCAGAAATCTTGGAGTAGTATTCTGTGTTTGAGAGACCTACTTGAATGTGCTTTAAAGAGGAAATTAAAAGCGTTGTAAATTAGGCAAAATTACATGGAAAAGGGCCCTGAAGTAGAAAGGAGAAGTTTGTAATAATTTCCTCCAGAATGTAGGGTCTAATGTGTAATTAGAGAACCACGAATTGCCTGTTACTGCTGGTTCTTTGTGCTGAAAGGCTCCGTGTCTGGAGCTCCAGCAAACATCCCAGTCACCAGGAGCCATCTCAGGCTGGATTTTGAGCGTCTGTTGTTACAAACTGCCTATGGGATGTGAACTGTCTATCACTTCCAGAGCAATTAGTGTGTGAAACCTTATCAAAAGGAATCTGTCAGGTTTGAAAAGCCATAAATATTGCACTAGTTGAAATCAAAGTGAGTTTGATATAGTATTTATTTACATGTTGCTACACAAGCAAATGCACTTATGGATGTTCCAGTCTGTGTTATCCCCTCTGCTGTATGTTCCATTAGTCCCATGTTATTTTAGAGACACAGGGAGAGGGAATTATCCATTTGTTTTAAATATGATATAATGGACTGCTCCTAATATCTAATTCTGTGTCGTTCAGGCAGGTGTATTTTTCTGGACAACGATCTGTTGTGAGGAGAGGAAGGCAGAGGTGTCACATCAGCTCTTCATTATGTTCCTCAGTTTTATGTAGCCAAATGAATAGAGTTTGAAGATGGCTTTTGGGGAGATTTTGATGTTTTGCTCTCTAGAAATAG
>NW_008629977.1:51164-63010 GCF_000691845.1 Merops nubicus | reverse complement strand
TTCCTGCTGTGTTGGGTTCTTCTGTGTGGAGGAATCCCAGATCATCACCATTTGGTGCTCTCTTTGATCAGATCTCTTTACTCTTGCACAACTTTACATTTGCCTTCTGCTTTCCTGTGACTTGCTTATCCAGGGTTTCCAACCTGGCACTTCTCTCATATGACACAACTATTCAAGACTTTTAACTAAGGCAGAGGCTGGGAAAAGCTCCTACAACGTTCAGAAGGCTGGAAAGCATCTTGAAAATGAAGGCAGAAGAGCTCTTGATGGCTCTCACCAGTGAGGAGTCAGGAACTCTTTAAGCTAAAGGCCTCATTAGCCCAGCAGCACAAAGCTATAGACTAGGAATGAAAATATTTAACCTGGAAATTAGAGGGTTTTTAGCAATTAAAGTAATACCAATTTTCAACAGAAAAGCAGGAGCTAAAAACCTTGCTGCTTCTAGGGTGTATTTACGGATGGGACTGTACAACCTCCTGGGGAAGGGCAGGGTGGGACAGGGATTGTTGATGCAGAAAGACCCTCCAGGTTGTGTGTTTTTTTTTCCCTGAGGAACGTGTGGTTAATTCATCCTTCCACAGTCAATTCAAAACGTTGTCCTGCAGAGCTCAGGGGGCTCTGGTAGAAACCTGCTGTGCCAAGATTCACTGGGCTTTAAAGGCTTCTCTGCATTCCAGGGCAGTGAGGTTTATTTGCCTATTGCTGGATGCTTCTGGAGGAATCAGATAATTGTTCACCAAGAGTAAATTAAAGAAAAAAACCCTCCCCTAGCTACTTGCAGGAAATAAGAAGCCAGCTGAGAAGTGGTACCTTGTTTGCTCTGAGCATCCTCTTGACATCAGCGTGAGGTTACTTCTAATAAGATGCACGTGTGTAAATATGATGATTAGATATTCCCATCTAAACATGATTATCATATCTGCCTAAAAGTCTACGCAGCCTTTTTAGGAATCCTGGTGCTAAAAATAAATAAATAAGAGCCAACAATCTGCACTCAGCCTCTTCTATATGTAAACAGTGGAACATGAGGGCAGAATATATTTTCCAAAGTACCTAATGGTAGTTGAGGTCAATTACAGTAACGACTCATTAGAGTATTAAACTAAGAATATGCTTTTTAGTATAATTAGTGTTCCCTTAGAAAACTAGCTTGTAGTTCACTTGAATTCTTTGAGCATTTTCAGGGTGTTTGTGCATTAGTCTTAAGCAAATATAGCAGTGTTATGTTGCATTAACCTCACTTAGAAACTCTGCAACCACTTGCAGCATCTCTTCCACTTATTTTTTATTGCTCAGATAACTTCCAAAGATGCCTTAGAAAGCACAGAATACTGTCTAATTAGTCATACAGAAGATTACAACAGATTAATTCCCTGTTCAGGTTTCTGCTGTTTCAGAAATTCCAAAGGGATAAGATAACACAGCCCAGCAGGTCCTCCTCCAAACTGTCTTTAAAGGGAAAATAAAAAATTGATAAGAAAGAATAAAAGAAAAGTCATGAGTCAGGCTATAATATTCATGACAAAAAGGTGAAATTCTAATAAAATGCATTATATTCTGGATTGGAAGAACCTGAAGGAGAGAGCAACCAGAATATTGGATCTGTGTGCAGGCTTGGAAGTGTCACAGTTGGAAATTTTTATCATCAAGAGGAGAATTTCCAAAATATTGGTCTTTTTATCACCTCGTGGGCTGTGATACATCCAATTTCCCCAACCGTAGGGGGCAGGGAGGAAATTTATGGTGCTCCCACTCCAACTGGGGGTGGAGCCCGACATCAAACGGTGTCTCATGAGGTTGTGTCACTAATGCTGGTGGGACCTTCTGCTTCCAGAGCTCAGCTACGCGTGGATCTTCAACGAGTACCCCACCTTCGTACACCAGGACAACCGCCGCTTCGTTTCCCAGGAGACTGGCAACCTGTACATCGCCAAGGTGGAAGCTTCAGACGTGGGCAACTACACCTGTGTGGTGACCAACGTGGTGACCAACAGCAGGGTCCTGGGTCCCCCCACCCCACTCATCCTCAGGAACGACGGTAGGACTCGGAGGAGGGGAGCTGGGGGCTGAGGTGGGAGGGTGTGTTTTGTTTTCTCGGACTGGTTGGCACCCAGAAGTTCAAAAATGGGCTGAAATGCTGATATCAGAGTAAAGGGAGAGATTTTTTTCCTCTTTTCAGAGTTTTAGTGAGGCTGAAGAACTTCTGGACATGAGGAAGAAGTTCTTCCCCAGGAGAGTGGTGAGACCCTGGGATGGGTTGCCCAGGGAGGGGGTTGAGGCCCCATCCCTGGGGGTCTTTAAGGCCAGGCTGGAGGAGGCTCTGGGCAGCCTGATCTAGTGGGAGGTGTCCCTGCTCATGGCAGAGGGGTTGGAACTGGGGGATCCTTGTGGTCCCTTCCAACCCTGACAGATTCTGATCTGTTTTAGCCGAGGACTGAAGAGCCATAATGGCTCAATGGTTGGACTTGATCTTGGAGGTCCCTTCCAACCTAAAGGATTCTATGATTCTAAGAACTCTGCTTTAGCTGTGGTTCAAGGTCACAGCCAGTGGTGGGGGTTATGAGGCCGTGGCTGAAGTTGCTCCTCCCTCTACTGGAACATCTCCCAGTATTGGGCAATAAAGATAAAAGAAAAACTTGGTGACACTTGGCCAACCCAACCTAAAGGAAATAGATTTGTAGGGTTTAGATACACTAGTTTTGTTCATTTTATGCAGCCCAGAAGTGAACAAAAGCACTTTGTTGTTTTGATAACTCTTAGCTCAGGCTGTATTTCCCAGCAAAATTAGTGTTATTTTTAGTAGTCTGTGGAATAATACAAAAAAAAAAGTGAGAAGAAACCAAAAGAGGTTTTCTAAATTTATCCTGACAATTGATCTGTATCGTCGTCATTTTTGAGTAGATAAGAAAAATATATTTGCCTGTTAATTTGCAATTAAAATGAATTAAAATTTGTCTGGGTAAAGGATAACAGTTAGGACGTTTGTTCCAGAAATAGAAATGCATTGTTAGAAACTTCTTCTAGAAGAAGACCCATTGTCACTTGGTGGTACTTGATAAAAATTCCTTGCTTGTACCACACGGGCTGGCTGCTGCCAACCTCCTGTAGCCACCCCTTTCATGTTGGCATGGGTCCTGGCCAGGGGGCAGTTTGGAAACACTGGGGGTAATGGGAAAGTGCCATGGTTGGGCTGGGAGGGGTGAAGAAGGGGCAAGAAGGCCAATGGCATCCTGGCCTGGGTCAGAAATGGTGTGACCAGCAGGATTAAGGAGGTGATGGTGCCCCTGGACTTGGTGCTGGTGAGACCACAGGTTGAGTCCTGTGTCCAGTTTGGGGCACCACAGGATGAGAAGGGCATGGAGGTGCTGGAGCAGGGCCAGAGAAGGGCAGTGAGGCTGGTGAGAGGACTGGAAAACATGAGGACCAGCTGAGGGACCTCAGGTTGTTTAGTCTGGAGAAGAAGAGATTGGGAGGAGACCTTGTTGCTCTCTACAACTACCTAAAAGGAGGTATGTTGAGATGTTCCAAATGTTGAGATGGAACCTCCTGGGTTCCAGTTTGTGCCCAATGCCCCTTGACCTCCTGCTGGGCACCACTGACAAGAGTCTGGCCCCAGCTTCTTGACTTCTGGGTTTTGCAAGGGTGCAATTTAGTCCTGAACACCAGTTGGCACCTTTGGGATCCTCTTGGGCCATCCCAACCCTGCAGCAGACACCAGGCAAAGCCTGCTAGGAGCACCCAGGTCTTGAGAACTGCTGTTTTGGCAGGGCTTTACTTCATCTCTTTAAAACCCACTTTGGATTTTTTTACACTGAAATTAAAACAGGAATATTGGGAAAGAACTGAAATAGTCCTGGAATAAAATTACCTCCAGCAGCAGCTGTATGGGCCAATTAAACTTTAACATTTCAGAGGTGCCATCAGGAAATGTGTATCCTCTCCTCAGGTAAATTACCTTGGGTCTGAATTCCTGGGACTTTCATCCAAAAGCATGTTTTTAAGCCTTGAAATTGGAAGAAAAATATGAAAGCCTCTGCAATACAAACACGTAGAGCATCTGATGTGCCACCACCCTGGGAGCGTCCTCCAAGCTACAGACCTTGGGGCTGTTTTAGTCTTTTTATTTCCTTCCCTGACTCTTCCACCTGTGTGGCTAAGTCAGATGTTTAATCACCCAGGAAAAACAAGGGTTGTCTGCATGGAAATGATCTTGCATTTGGGATAGAGCTACCTCAGCTCCACTGGTGGTTCTGCTCTGAGCTGGAGGAGGCAGGACTCGCCCCGTGCCCTGCAGATGTACCTGTGTGTGGAGGTTGGAATTCCAGTGGGAGCTTTGTGATTTTTCCAGGCACCTAACCCTGATTTTGAAGAGGCTGGAGTTTGGAGGAACGTTGGTAACACAGCTGCCCTCCCAGCTCTCAGAGGCAGCAGCAGTGGCCAGAGCTGCAGGGCCACGGGTAGCAGTGGCCTGAGCTGATGGGGTTGTGTCATCCCTGGGATTTGAGCTCCCCAACCCCAGCCCAAGGCAAAGAAATGAGTGAAGAGGAGGCAAAAAAAAGCCACGTTCCCTCCCTCCTATTCCTGTCTCCTTTGCTGTCAGGTGAATAATTATTAATAATACATTCTGCCTTAATTTCCTGACTGGCCCATTAGCATCACATGATACTTTGACTTGCTTAAGGGGACTGAGTTCCTGCTCCACCACTGGAGGAGGTGCAGAAGAAGAAAAGGTTCTTCTGTCTTTTCATAGAATCATAGAACATTTGGGGTTGGAAAGGACCTTTAAATCAGTACTTTCTGACCTGTGTTTTGCTTGTTGAGGCCTGGTTTGTAGCTGGCCCATCAGTGGGCAGGTGGCTTCTTGGGCCAGCATTCTCCCCATTATTTGGCCACCACGTCATCTACATCCTCCAGCTGGCTGCCAGCAGAGTGGTTTTGAGGGGTGCTGCATCCCCTCTGCTCCTGCTGTGTGCTGTGGGGGGATTGCTGGTGGCACAGGCACCATCAGAAACATCTCAGAGAGGATGATGGAGACCAGGTAAGTCTCCAGTCTGAAAGCCAGCATCTTCCCAAGTGAGGCAGCTGGCCTGGATCCAGTCAGGCTGTCATGGGATGCTCAAAAGCTCTTTTTCTGCAGCAGAAAATGGAAATACTCTACTAGAAAAAGATCTCAGTGAGTTTTACTATTAGCAGAATGGTGCTGCTGCTCCCCAACGTTCACACCCAGCTGTGCCCTTGGCCACCACTGGGCAGGAGCTGCTCTTGCCCCAGCAAACATTCAAACATTTAGCACGAAATCTGAAGAAATTTAGACAAGATGGCAAAGATTTGTCAAGTCACAATCAGGAGGAGAGAAGATTTTTGTGTGACATCAACTGTAGCAAACACTTCCAGCCCTTCAGGGGTGCAGAGGGCTAACGAGGAGGGTGCCCCTAATTCTTGTGGGTTGAGTCTGTAGATGCTGGAGTGCTGGCACAGACTCGTGGGCTTCCTGCTGCATGTGCTGGCCAGGAGAGGACTATGGAGGGAGGATTCATATCATTATAAACACATTGAATTTTGCTGACTGGTGTTGTGCAGCAGCCAATCTACATAATGTAGCAGCAATGCTTATTTGCATTAAATGGGTTAGAGGAAAGATGATGTAACCTGGTATTGCACCAGAACAGGTCAGCAGGTAAAGGGTAGATTTGATGTCAGCCTCACACTGAGCGTTTTCAGCTGATAATCACTACTGGTGAGGTTATATGTGCTGGTTTTAAGGCAGCTCAGTGACTAGAAATGTAGGCATTTATCATTAATATAACGACCTTTTTATGTGCACAAATTTTTAAACACAATTTCCTAAAGAGGCTGCTGTGATACGTGATTTACTGGGGCAGTAAAAAGAAAAGAAATTACCCAAAGAGTCTCTGATCTCTGTGCATCTAAATCCTCGAAGTTAATAGAAGCCTTGATGAGCTCCAGTGCTTTTAAAACTTTTTCTAATGGCTATTTGTTCCACGTCTCATTTTCTAGAAGGGGGTGAACCTCCCTTTTATCACCTCCCTTATTTCACAAGTTACCTGCAAAGATCCTGAATATTCAAAAGCCAAAAAAAAAAAAAGGAACAGAGCCGTGAAGAAATTTTAATCTTTGGCAGATGGCGTGGAGAGCTGGTTCAGATTTTCCTCTGGCAGTAAATGGGAAAAGAGCCCACACTCCACGGCTGTTAGCAACAGGCTGTGTTTAAAATGAATGGATTAATTGGGCAAGTAATGATGTATGGAACAGCTCCGTGCTAGCACGGGAACACTTGTGAATTTATTGGAAAAAAATTCAGCCAAGCTTTAGCATCTATTTTACGTTCACAGGCGTGATGGGAGAGTATGAGCCAAAAATAGAAGTGCAGTTCCCAGAAACGGTTCCATCTGCAAAAGGAACAACGGTGAAACTCGAGTGCTTTGCCTTGGGGAAGTAAGTTTTGAGCCATTTATTATTATTATTATTATTAATATTATTCCTCCACCCTCTCCCTTTGATAGTGCTGTGTTGTGGGGTTTGCAGGATTTCCTGATCACTCCCTTTCCTCAGCAGGAGTTATTTATTGCCTTTATTCACAGCAGACAAATGGCAAGGGCTTTGCTCACCAAAAATCCAAACTCCTATAGGAAGAGAGAAGGTGTCACTTATTTTGTAAAGATTTGTTTGTGCATCTCCTGTTTTGAGGTTTCTTGTAAGACTTAAAACACGTCTCTCGTTTCTGGCAACAATTCCAAAATCAAACTGTGGGGCTGGTAGGAAGATGGATGGATTGTCACAGCAGAACCCCAAATTCAGCTTCATCAAAACAGCATTTTAATAATATGGAGGAGTCTTCTGCTTTCAAAACTATATGAGCAATACAACATTGCAATACACATGTATATTTTTTATTATATATAAGCAACCCCTGATAAAATGGCTCAAGATCATGTGCCAGAATCTTCAGATCAACTGTTCCTTCATCATCCTCAAACATGAAATGGTGTTAAGCTGATCAGCCAAGACCTGGAGGTTTTTCTGCTAGTCTTACTTGCTTTGTTTTCCTCATTTAGCCCAGTTCCCACGATTAGCTGGAGGAGAGCAGATGGGAAACAAATTCCCAGAAAAGCCAGGAGACACAGATCGAGTGGGCTTCTGGAAATCCCAAATTTTCATTTCAGGAAGATGCTGGACTCTATGAGTGTGTAGCTGAAAATGTGAGAGGGAAGAACGTGGCACGAGGACAACTCACATTTTATGGTAAGCAGACTGCTGCATTTTGGGGCTTTTATTGTCTCAAGTGCAATATGCAGTAAATATTTTGTGAGGAAGTCGTTTCAGGGGATATTTTAAAAATTACTTTCTTTTACAAACAGCACATCTCAAAAAGGGTGTAATTTGAAATAAAACCTGTCTGAATGATGCCTATTAATTGAGGAGCAGAGCAGTTGGAACAAAAGCATGTTGCTGGAAGGACTTTGGCATGGGGACATGCAGAAAACCCAAACAGCTCGTTTGCCTTCTTGTGGCTGTGAGGCTGAAGCAGGTTTTCTGGTGGAGCATCCTCGTGGTTACAATTTGGGATTTATCATGAATCTGCTGCCCCAGCTTGTGTTAATATGTGTTGTTAATTGCTTATAAACAATTAAGGAGGGCTTTGAAGAGGGGTCACTGGTCTCACAGCCTGGGAGGTTGGTATTTAACCCTGTCAGAGCTGGCAGAGTCTTCTTCACCCAAAGACTTTCTGTACCTGCTGCTCTTGCACTGAAATGAGAGCCATTGAGATGGGCATGAGAAAAATTTAAAACTTCAGCTTCAGAGCCCTCTTCTGTGTTAAGAAGAATCACAGAATCATTTTGGTTCACAGAGACCTTTAAGATCATCAAGTCCAACCATCCCCCCAGCACAGCCAGCTCCCCACTGCCCCGTGTCCCTCACACCACATCTCCACGGCTTGGAAACCCCTCCAGGGGTGGGGACTCCACCCCTGCCCTGGGCAGCCTGGGATAAGACTTGACAAACCTTTTTGGGGAAGAAATTTGTCCTAATGTCCAACCCAAACCTCCCCTGGTGCAACTTGAGGCCATTTCCTCTTGTCCTATTGCTTGGTCCTTAGGAGGAGAGACCAACCCCATCTGGCTCCAACCTCCTGTCAGGGAGTTATTGAGAGCAAAAAGGTGGCTCCTGAGCTTCTGTTTTTCCAGGCTCAACAACCCCCAGTCCCTCAGCTGCTCCTCACCACACTTGTGCTCTAAGACCTTTCCCCAGCTTTGTTGCCCTTCTTTGGACCAGCTCTAGCCCCTCAATGTCCTTCTTGGAGTGAGGGGCCCAAAACTGATCCCAGTATTCAAGGTGCAGCCTCACCAAGATGTGTTGGTGCTTCTGATCCTGATAGAAGTATCTGCCCATCCCCAGATTTCAGCTGGAAACAGCCACATCTAGCAAAGCAAATGAAATACTTTTAGGAAATGAATGAAGCTTGCAGGGGGAAAGTTCTACCTCTGCTGAGTTACTGTGGATGTACCCACAGAGACATGAAAAGAGTCACAGAGAAGGACTTTAGAGGTTTTTAAGGGTTGTTGGTTTGGTACTTAGATTCTGTTTGCTATTTTTTGGAGGAGAGAAGGCTGCAGGTTACACATGCCACATGCAGAGACCTCCCCACCATCATGGAAATCTTTGTTTTATTGCTGCCCTGTCATCTTCAGGAGCATAATGAGCGTTGTTCTTTATCAAACACATGGAAGGAAAATCTGTGTTAGCTCCCCAAAATGCTCCTGAGGGCCCAGCATCTGCCAGCAGGAGGATGGGGTTGAACTCCAGAGATGAGAATGAGTGGGTTTGATTTATAGTAAATTTGCCACAGATAAAGAGTTTGGGAACTCACCCTCCTGGCAAAACTGGATTGAATTTGGTGAGGAACATAATTTTTTTTTTAAAAGGCATATGTAGGGACGTGTTAAAATTGGAAATCTTTCTGAAAGGCATTTCATTTAGAAATCAGAACTTTTGAGGCTGCAATTTCAGAGGAATGCTTCTTTTAAAACTGTGTAAAATATAAAACGAGAAAACATTAAAAAAGGACTGAAATAGCAAGAAAAAAGTGAAATCTTTCATGTTAAGGAAAGAATCTGGGGTTGATTCAAACTAGTTTTTCATTTTTCTTTTTTTTTATCTAATTAAAACATTTGAAGCTTTCTTTTTTTGTTCATCAAACAGTCTGTGTTTCTGATTTTTTCCCATGTGGACAGTAAATGAAAAGACTCATCAGTTCTAAAAGTTTGCTCAACCCACGACCAAACCTGCCTTCCTTGCAAAGCTCTACATCAAGCCCTTGGTATACTCCCACATATACCATAGATTAAGTTATACTCTAATTACTGTAATGAATTACCCAGTCTGGATGCCATTCCTGGAGAACTGCAGAGCCTACAGAAAAGCTGCCCCTGTGGCTAGTGCTGGTTGTCACACTCAAGATGGCATTTCAACAAAAAAGGTCAAGATTTTGTGGAAAGAGGAGTATCCCTCTGTCTCTCTCTGATGATGGCCTTCCTTGCAAAGCTCTACATCAAGCCCTTGGTATACTCCCACATATACCATAGATTAAGTTATACTCTAATTACTGTAATGAATTACCCAGTCTGGATGCCATTCCTGGAGAACTGCAGAGCCTACAGAAAAGCTGCCCCCGTGGCTAGTGCTGGTTTTCAAACTCAAGATGGCATTTCAACAAAGAAGGTCAAGATTTTGTGGAAAGAGTATCCCTCTGTCTCTCCCTGATGATGGGGACTACCTTTACATGCACTCCTCTTCCTCTGAGCAGAGGTGTTAGCCTGCTGGCTACTGGTTTTAGAGAGAATTGACTAAAATATCATAGAATGGTTTGGGTGGGAAGGGAACTTTAAGGTTCCCCTGCAGGGAGCAGGGACATGTTCAACTGGAGAAGGTTGCTCAGAGCCCTGGCCAACCTCACCTGGGATGGTTCCAGGGATGGGGCAGCGACCACCTCTCTGGGCAACCACCCTCAATGTAATAAAATTTCCCATAAAAATTATTTTTTATGGGAAGTTCCTTACTGTAAACATTCTCCACAAATAGTTGAAACTGAGTTACTCTCCTTAGTCATATTTCTTTTTAATGCTGACGTGGTTTGGTGGTGACCTGGCAGTGCTGGGATAACAGTTGGACTTGAGGATCTTAAAAGGTCTTTTCCAACCTAAACAATCCTCTGGTTCTGTGTTGTTATTGAAATCCAACTGTAATGTTGGCAGAGCTTTTCAGGTTGCTTTGGGCAGCCTGGGGCTGGTGCCTGGAGAAGGGAAAGCTCTGGAGGATGTGATATGGGCAGTTGGATGTGCCACCTACCTGCCTGTGGTGTGTCTTGGAGGTCACAACCTGTCTCTAATGGCAAGACCCATTTAAACCCAGTTATCTGCCTCTGCATAGTATAAAATAAAAAGGAAATAAAATCCAAATTTGCCTGCTGGCTGTCAATAACCCAGCGTTGCCTCCATTGTCAACTCCTAGAAGTTGTCAGGGCAGGTTGACTTCTGCTGTGCTGTGTCCTTGCAGCAGTGTTTATTTTTGCCCCTGTTAGCAGATCAGAGATCCTGACGTGGTTCGACAGCCTCGTTGCAGCAGGAAAGGTTAATTAGGCGTGTGAGATCTGTTCTTCCTCCTGCCCCTGCAACAGGCTGTGGTTTATTGCTCTCCAAAAGCATTTGTTCTGAGTGCTGCGTGTCCTGCTTGATGGATGGACCTTCATGGTAGAAAACGTGTTCATGTTAATGCAATTACAGTGACTTATACCTGTTTCCTTGGCTGTTATAACTCTGAACAACATATCACTTGTTTTCTCACCCCAAGTCTCTTGTTCTGTCTGCTGTTCCTAAGCAGGTACCACATACCCCAGATTAGCCCCTGAGAATTAGCAAATTAAGCTCCAAAACCTCTTTTCCACCCTCATTTAGCAGCTATAAATGCACATGGGGCTGTGTCCCTGGCTTGGCAGCTCGATGCTGGCCCCCTGGCCAGCTCAATCCCCATGTCTGAGGCAGGGGAGGTCCCCAGGTCCCCTGGGTGCACCCACACTGCTGCCTTGGGTGCTCAAGTTTGGGTCAAGCCCAGGCTCCACCGTGCCACCAGCTCCCTGCTTTGATCCCCAGCGTGGTGGAAGCACCCCCATTGACCTGATGCTAATTTTAATCTGGCTACTCCTAAATTTTGCATTTGATGACCTTCCACAAGGCCAAGATTTGTATCCTGAGCAAGAAGCAGTGCCAACAGTTTGGGGTTTTTTTTGGCTGTGTTTCCAGACGGTGCAGTACTGGCTGTGGTGCCACTCAACAAGATCTGGGCAGGCTAGAGAATTGGGTGGAGAAGGAAGCTAATGAAGTTCAACGAGGGCAAGTGTAGAGTCCTGCACCTAGGGGGATTAAACCCCTGCACCAGTACAGGTTACCAGTGACCTGCTGGGAACCAGCTCTGCAGAGAAGGACCTGGGAGTCCTGGTAGACAAGTTCACCATGAGCCAGCAGTGTGCTCTTGTGGCCAAGAAGGCAAATGGTCTCCTAGGGTGCATTCAGAAGAGTGTGGCCAGCAGGTCAAGACAGGTTCTTCTCCCCTTTTACTCTACTCTAGTGAGGCCACCTCTGGAGTATGGTGTCCAGTTCTGGGCTCCCCAGTTCAACAGAGAAAGGGAACTACTGGAGAGAGTCCAGCAGAGGCTGCAAAGATGCTGAGGGGCTGGAGCATCTCTGTGCCAGGAAAGGCTGAGAGACCTGGGGCTGTTAAAACTGGAGAAGAGAAGCCTGAGAGGGAATCTGATCAAAGCTGAGCAAGAG
>NW_008629977.1:32365-50854 GCF_000691845.1 Merops nubicus | reverse complement strand
CCAAACCCTCCTGGATGTGATCCTGGGCACCCTGATGTAGGTGACCTGCTGGAGCAGAGGGGTTGGGTGAGATGATCTCCAGAGATCATCTCCAGTCCCCACTGTTCTGTGATTGTGTGGAACAGATTATCTCAGTAGCTAATTTAAAAAGAAATCACCTTTTCACTCATATTCTTATTTATTATCATTGTGGACATTGATTCATTCCTGTCAAGTTTAGATACCATTCCAGTCAGATTGTCCTTTGTCAGACAGACAATGAGAATCCAAAGGATGTCCTGAGCATAGGAGAAGAGGCAACAGGCAGATGCACAAGCACGATGAACTCACAGAGCTTTGGGGTGGCTCCTCATCCCTCTGCTCCCAGCCTTTCCCATGATGGGTGAGAACCTCACACCCCTCTACAGCTCCACTGCCATACTTTGGTTGACTGTCATCATAGGTCTCCATGCCACCACACCATCCTGTCAGTCTTCTGGGCTTTTTTAATATATGAGTGTATTATTGAATGCAAAGTGTGAAATGACTTGGTTGTGCCAGTGCCTACGAGTTGGGCTCCACCTCAGTGTGCATTTAGACTTTCCCATATTGACTCTGATGAGGCCACACAACATCTTCATATCCCTCACCCCAACAACACGTGGAGACCGAATAACAGGAAACAGGAGGAAAAAAAATGCAGTTAAAATGGTTTCTAAAAGTGTCAGCACAGCAGCAGCCCCATTAGCAGAGAGATGGGCTTAGTTGTAACTAATTACAGCTCTTTGCAGCATTCTGGAGATATTCAGCAGAAGCCATTTAATTGGCTGGACCGTTTTTCAGATTAAATACTTCTCCAATCAAAGTCCCACGAGGAATTGATGAGGCTCCTTTATTTTGCAGTGAAAGGAGTCCCCATTTCATTGGTGGGCCTGGGTTTTATTTGTGTGAAAGCTGCTTTATGTCCCTCTATAAACCAGCCTCCAGTGTAAATCATATCGTGCTCTTCTTCATGGTTAGAGGTCTAAAAAGCAAATTTGCATAAGTGAAAATCAGGGGAGTTTATATCTCTACTCCATTTAGGTCCCAGATCACATATAATTTGCAGGAAATTCAAAAACCACTTGAAATAAAACGAGTTTCTGGACTGATAAATACACAAGAAAATGCAGATAAATAGGACAAGTATATATTAATATGATTTTTAATTATCATTTCCATGGCTCACTGGAAAACCCAGTTTGCTGTTACACAGGCACGTTGCTGATGGATTTCTCACCTTCAAGCATCTCCATCTTCATTTCATTTAGAGTGCTCAAATCTTGTGTTCTTTCAGAATATTGTGCTAGTTGAACCAGTCATTAACTTGCCACTTACAGACTTGACAGCAGCCAAATCTGTCCTTCCAGAACGGGGCAGTTGGCCAGGGGAGCAGTTGTTGCAGTGCCCACTCTGGGTTGGTTGCATTCCCCCTGGGGAAATCTGCTCCAGGGGAGGGTGTCTTGACCTCTGCCAGTGGAATATGTATTTTCTCAGACTTTAGTGCAGGGAGTAACTCTGAGTTTTGACTAATTTGCTGCCTGAGGGAAGTCTTCCATCCAGAAGACACTTCTGCACGGACTACAGGCATGTTTCTCCTCCACTTCTCCTTTTCCAAGGGATCGCTGGAATCCTGCTTAGAGAGAAATCCATTTTTAGGAGGTGCAGAAAAAAGGGCTCAAATTGTTAGAATTTTGGCTTGGAAAAAAAATAGCTCACCAGCAGGAGAAGCAAAATCAGAAATAGGTCTGAGAAGTGTGAAGGTTACTCATGGAGCACCCCAAACCTCTCCCAATCCCCTGGGTAGCTGCAGTCTAGAGTGTCAGCAATAAAGAAATGACTAAATCCCCATGGACTTATGGATTTAGCTTATGGAATAGGAGGTAGATAAGAGGTAGGGACAGGTTAAGTAGATTTTATCACCAAATTTCCCTCTGTTTCTTTTTGCCTGATAATTAATATTTTAGTCCCAAGCAGAACTCTCAGGCTGGTTCATTATGGTCAGTCTTCTAGAGAGGCAGAAAGGAGATGTCCTGCCCGGGTGATACTCTCTGGTGAACTTCCCAAAGACACAGACAGATGGAGATCATTTAGGTGCCCCATTCAAGCAAATTACTTTGGTAGAGGATTTGCACAGCTTGGAGAGTTGTATGGATTTCAAATAGTCCTTAATTGGCAGCAGAGGTCAGGAGGAAGGGATTAAGAGAGGGAGAGGAAGAGAAGAGGAAAAGTGATAATTTAAAGTCTGGTTTCATGTTGGTGTGATCATTAGGAAGGGTAACAAATTAGGGCCATGGGGGGTTTGTTTACAGAAGCTATATCCCCATTTGGACCAGGATGATGCATGCACTTGTCTGCACAAACCTTATATACACTGGCTGCATATTTTAATTACTCATCTATTTTTCCCCATCTGATTTTCTCACTTTTTATGCTTGGCTTTCTGCTCTTTAGACTTTGCTGATCGTGGGCTCAGCCTCAATCTCCTTAGAACAGATATAGTCATGGACAAGTCGTTGAGCCTTTCATCTGCCATTAATGATGAATTACACAGCCTGCACTCAGTCATCAGCTGCTATAAATTGGCTTAGGAACACTGAAATCAATACACACCGACCGAGAATTGGATTCTGTATATGTATTAGTACCTCATTTGCTGTAGTCTTTTTGGTTCTTTTGAACTCAGGGAGGGTTGCAAAGTCCTGCAGATTTATTTCTGGTGGGTTTCTCGCCTTGCTCCCGTAGCTCTCTGGGTTTGAGGCTCATTTCTGATGTGGTGCATCACCACCAGCCACCTTGTTTCTTTTTCAAATGCCTTTTCAGATGTGATTTCTGGTCCAGCTTTCCAGTCCTGCTTTTGCCTTTCCATTGCAATGAAGGACAGGCTTATTCTGGATTTTTTTTTTGTTATTTTGGAATTGGGTATTGCTTCCTGGTTTGAAGTGCCCCACTTTGCCTTGGTGAAGACTGGGAGGTGATCAAAGGCAAAGAGGTTTTATTCTAACTGCTGTGACCATTTTAATTCTGTCTCCCTGAGCAGAAATTCCAGACAGCTCTCATCACCTCAGAGGGGGATAGTTTTCTTTCAAGCTATCCTTATGTAAGAGTCATGATTACATTTCTAAGGTTTTTCTTCCACTTTATAGATTTAGCATATGAATTTTTATTGCAACTCAGATGAATTCTTTATCAGCTTCCATGTAACTTTTTTACTTTAGCACCAGATTTTTCCTCCAGCACGTTTCCAAGGCCAGTAATATCTAAGGATGCTAACTAGGGCCAAAATATTTCCAGGTCCATCATATGAAAGAATTTCTCTTTAGTCAGAGGCACTGAAGTGATCCAAAGGACTTTTTCTAGAACACTACTACCAGTCACAAATTAAACCTTGCCATTACCTCAAATAATGTCACTATAGCAGAAGATGTTGTAGCGTGGAGCTGGTTTCCTATCCTTATTTGAATTATTTTAATTATCGTGCTTGAAATCTTGTGTCACATTACCATGTCTTAGGATGATCCCCAATGGGAGGCTGTCAAATTTCATTAGAGGATGGCAGCTCTCATTTGGTGGCTCAAACATATTTGCTGCATGAACCAACCCTTGTGTATTAGTCAAGATTAAGTCAAGAACGTGCCTGCTATTCTCTGAAATGAACTGTTGAAAGGAGAGGTTGACCTAATTAGAAGAGTCTCCCAAAGAGGAGCACAGAACGAAGCTCCTGTGAAACAAAGGACTCCTCTGGTTTTCACTGAGCTTTTTATTTCTTGACCTATTATGCTCATTTTGCAGTTTATGTTGATGTAGGTGGAGGGGGTGAAGAGCAGTGAGAGGCTGTGGCACCCACAAGAGGGTGGCATGAACAGTGGAGGTGGCAGCTCCACACGTTTAGATCTCAGCACTGTCCCTGAGGGCAGGAGTTCAGTTGTGCCACCTCCAAAATACAGCAGAAAGACTGCACAGGTAGAAAATCTTTTGCTGATTTGGGTGAGAATTTTCCTTATGCAGGGAGTGTGTCTGGAATAAGGATAAATACTGAATTTTCTTTCCTCCTCAGGTGAGAGTTATCTTTCTTTTTACCTAGAATACACGTAGGTGTTATAGAGGATATTAGACTTTACATTGCTTGGGTTTGCTGACTTTTCAGTTGTTTTGTCTGGTTTTTTGTGTTTGTTTCCATGTGGGAAATCAGTAAAATGCTCAATACTGGGAAAAAAAAAAATAAGGCAAATGGATCTGTGTGGGTTTATAGAGCTCCTTTTATGGCATCATAAGACTCTCTTCAAAATGATAAGCTGGATGCTGTTAGAATAGTAAATATGTAAATTCAGGAGTAATTGGCAGATGTCCTTGAGCCACTGAACCCGTAGCAGTGTCTCAGTTCAATGGAATTGTTCAAGTTCTTTACTCCAGATGACAGAACTGACTTTCATCTTCCTACACTGAAAAGCTTTCCCTTTTATATCTCTTTAGATACAGATAATAAACAAGCTTAAAATATTACAGGGGCAGGAGGGGCAGTCAGAGAAGTAAACACTACTTGCCTCTCCTTTTCAACTGCTTCTTTGGCTTCTACATTGTTCAGTTCACCCTTCTGCTATTTTGGGTTTTTTTTTGGCAAGTTCTTTGAATTTAAGATGCCGTGTGGAATTCTTCAGTTTGCTTCTGTGCTTTGTAGGCACCACATGAAGTGTGTGGTGTGGTAGGTGTGGGATTATTACATCTGTAACAGCTTTTACAGGCACTCAGCCCTCTGAATGCATGCTTCCAGCATCACATCGTGGTAGACATACCAATATTTTAGGTATAATCATACCAGCTGTAGGCTGAATTTACCATTTTTATTAATATATTTCAATTTATCCTTTCAGACCTTTCTCCACCCCCTGTCCCTATCCAAAGCAGATACATAAAGTGGTTACCTGTCTTTGAGTAATCTTTTTTTTTTTATCTGATTACATGGAGAAAAGTATTAACCAGGTTCTTGGAGACCTCTGCTGGTAATATCTTCCTGCTAAGTCTCTCAGGTTTTCTTATGTCAAAATACAGCAAACGACCACTAAAAACTTCTGATTCACTCTCTTCTTTAATAGGACTTTCTGGAAAGTATTGTAGGTATGTCTGAACAAATGAGGTTTATGAAGGTAACATAAGGAAGTCAGAGGTTTTGCATGGTCTCTAGAAGCATATGGCAATTCTAACAGAATTTGATTTGCCTGTAGTCTGGCTAAACTTAAGCTATATTTTTTTTTTGAAACCCAACAAACAAAAAACTCCAATAAAAATATGTGAAATGCAGCTTAAAATATAATCTCCTAACTGTCTGAAAACTGCCAGTGCCAGGTTTCACCAGATTCCATCAAAATATAGCTCCAATACCTCCTTGTGGACTTTCTAGGTTTGTTCAATGTCATTAATACAGGTAGAACCCAAAGATTTTTCATGGAAGATCTTCCTATGGAAGTATCTGTAGATATGGCCCTAATCTAAAAGAAGACTAAGAATTTGGGTTTAAAGTAGTGCCTGTAACCATGCAGGCCTGAGTTACTGGACTAACCTGAATTTCAATGCAGAGGTAGTTGTAAATTCAAAGTTTTGAAGCTGGATGAAATATTTTAGAGCTTTGAAGCCTAAGTCATATAGGACTTGAGGAAGAGAAGTCTCAGTTTGAAGGAGCAGGGGTCCGTCGGTGCCGTTTATCCCACTGGGGCAGCACTGGAAGGGTTGCTTGGTTTTTGATGATGGGATTTCTGAAGCCACTCTTTTTTCATGAAGTGTTTTTAATAAAAAAGATAACGAAAGCTGGTTCTGATCTCTCCCATGCCATCTTCAGCAAGCACACTTGGACGCAGGGAAAAAAAACCCTGTTGTGATTCTGAAGCGTGTTATTGACTCCGACTCCTGAGTGTGAAAATGAGGAAAGAAACAGTGATTTTCTCACCCACTGCTGGTTTTACCCAACACTTCTGCCTTGCAGCTCAGCCCAACTGGATCCAGAAGATCAGCGACGCCCACGTGGCCATGGAGGAGAGCGTGGCCTGGGAGTGCCGAGCCAGCGGGAGGCCCAAGCCCGCGTACCGCTGGCTGAAGGACGGGGAGCCCCTGGTGCCCCAGGTAGGGCCCTCGTGGTGGGGGGTCATGGGCTCCACACAACCCTTCCTGCTCCCCCAGGAGTCCTCCCTTTGGAACAGGCATGGGAAGGGGGCTCTGAAATGCCCACCCCACTGTCCACGCCTGGTGGGCACCGCTGTGAGGCTTCAGGAGAGCCCCAAGGGTTGTGGAGAGGGGAGTGAAGGCTGGTTGGCAGCCGGTCACAAGTGGTGTTCCCCAGGGCTCTGTTTTTGGACTGGATCTGTTTGATATCTTTACTTGCCTGAGGGGATCAAGGACACCCTCACTAAGCTGGCAAATAACACCAAACTTGGTGGGAGTGTTGATCTGCTTGAAGGTAGGAAGACTCTACAGATGGGTCAGTTGGCCAAAGCCATTTGATGAGGTTCAACCAGGCCAAGTGCCAGGTCCTGCACTTGGGTTACAACCACCCCCTGCAACATTCCAGGCTTGGGGAGGAATGGCTGGAAACTGCCTGGTGGGAAAGGACCTGGGCTGTTGGTCCTGTTGGTTAATGACAAGTAGGACACATGACAGTCCAGAGGTCCTCCCTGAAATGGAAGACCCATGATACAAACCTAAGGGCGGAGAGACCCTTGTGAAGAAGACACAATGGCTGAATAGGACCATGGAGCCTGTGGCCAGAAAATGATCACCCTGGACTAATTTTTTTTTTTAGTTTTTGATGTTCATGTTTTGATGAACTTGAGCTGCTGCTGAGACCTTAATGAAACCATTGGTTTCCCAGTAGCCAGCATTTTTTTTTTCCCTTTGCTCATTGTGAAAGAATATGGCAGCCCAGATTTGATCAAACCCTGATAAAAATTGTACAAATGTTAAATTTCCACCCTACGGCCAAGCAGAAAGCAAATGGCTCTTTATATGACTATTTTTTTTGGTTAATGGTGAAACTCCTGGGGAGGGAGGGAACACTTTGCTGTACTTATTAAAATGGATCACACGAGCTCCATATCCTTAGGCTGACAAATGATACCCTGGTCCTTTGTTCCACACACTAATTGTACTTGCTTCACGCTGGTCACTAGCAGATGGTCGTGTACTTAAATCACATTAGTGGCTGATATGCAGTAAAGGATCATTAAATTATTAACATCTATATTGTTTTCAGTAAACTGTAGAGGATTCTAAGTATTTCTCTCTCTTCTAGCTAAGATGGCAACCAGTCTTAACTAGGCTTTATTGCCATATGTACTCATAATACCATTGTTTTAAAGAATATGGATGGCTGCAATATGCTATTATGGAACACAAGTGCATTTTTTGATTCAAGTTTATCTACTTGAAAGGGATATTCATCTAAATGGTTTGGGTATTAAATCAATGAGAAGTCAAGGGAAAGTCCTCCAATATAAATTGCATTTACCACGACCCTATTGGTTTCCCCATTTATTCCCTAACCTGACATAAATCCACCCAGCACAGAAACAGGCTGCAGCATGCAAATTCTTCCCACTGCTGCTAATTTTTTGTCCACTTTGGTATAAAATACAGCACAACCACCACCTCGGGGTTCATGTTCCAAGGAGGGATGTCCTTCTTTATTTGTATTTGCTTCACTGTTTCCTACAGGGCAGAATTCAGCTGGAGCAGGGCTCGCTCACGATAACCAACGTCACCTTGTCGGATGCTGGCATGTATCAGTGTGTGGCAGAAAACAGACACGGTGTCATTTTTGCCAGTGCAGAGCTGAGTGTCATAGGTAAGTTTATTTTCCTGAATGCTGCAGACCTCCCAAAACCAGCAGAGCCTTTGCCCCAGCTGGTTTTGCCAAGTTCTGGCATCTGAAGCAGAAGCGCTACTAAGGATTTTTGGACAAGTTGTTGTTTTTAAAGGCATAAGAAGAAAACTTAAGAAAGAACAGATTTTATTATTTTTTTTACATCATCCCATCTTCCCCTATTCATCCAGGTGACTGACACAGAGTGCTGGCAAGCTCACTGAGCTCCTGGCTGGTTAGAAATGTGTCTGGAGAAACCCAAGTGTTGCAGTTCAGAGCATGCTGGACAGTAGCTGCTGAGGCTGACTCTGTTGAGGAAATGTTGAAAAACCACCTGCCTGAGTAGAACTTTCACCACTTATGGCAATCATAACTCTCCTGTCCCAAACCCTCACCAAGAAATCAGCTTCTGCCCCTCCACTGTTGGGTACACCTGCTTGTCCCCATTAATACCAGGAGGAGCTCCTGTTAATTATAAACAGGAGCAAGTAGAAGTTATGGAGCCAGGCTCTTCCCAGTAGTGCCCAGTGCCAGGACAAGAGGCAATGGGCACAAACTGAAACACAGGAAATGCCATTGAAACATAAAACCTTCTTTACTATGAGATTGGTAGAACAGTTTGCCCAGAGAGATTGTGACATCTCCATCCTTGGAAGATACTTGACATCCAACTGGATGTGGCCCCAGACAAGCTGCTCTAACTGCCTCTGCTTGAGCAGGGGAGGGACAGGACAATCTCCAGAGGTCCCTGCCAGCCTCAGCTCTCCTGCAAGTCTGTACCTCATTCAGATGTTGCTCTGGTACAATTGGCAGGCCTGGAAACCAATACAACAGCATAGGTATGTAGCTTCAGAGGGTTACATAGAATTCATGATTACAAAATAGTGGTTTAGTTGTTTTCAAAGTGCCTGTTCAATAGCATCATTCCCTCCTTTCTCCTGAAGAACAAAGCATGAGGTCTTTTCTGATTTTGGCATTTTCAATTATCAGTCATTTTTTATCAGCAGTAAGAGATGTCTGCACAGAAGAAAAATTCATTTGAAAGATTGTCAGTGTTGCTTTTCAAGAAAAGTACAATAATGCTCAATAAATTAGACTTCACAGTGCTAAGATTTATTGGACGTGTTACTGTGTGACAGAAATCGAAATAAACCCACTGATGCTTTTTCCTATCTATTCAAAACCTTGGTAAAAATCAGCAAAGGATGGGAGGAAGGCAGATTTCAGGAGACAGAGACTTCACCCCATGCTGGTGGGTCCCTCCAGTGCCTCCCTGTGCCCAGCAGCACCCAGGGGCCAACCTTGTGTCTACACAAAAACCAAAGACCTTGGAGAACCTGCTCTTCAAAACCTGCCAGATAACTTGTGTTTGGCTGATGTCTCATTTGGGTTTTGCAGTTTTGCTTATGTCACTTGAAAATGCCAGAATGATGTGCTGCAGATTAATTTTCTGTGGATCTGTGGTTGAATTTGGCATATTTTTAAAGAAAAACAGTGTGTTTTCCTTTGCACTGGTGTTTTCCAAGGAGGTCAACAGTCTGAGCTCTCACTCAGAAATGTTAGCTGTTAAAAAGATCTTTCTGTGGTGACTTTAAAAGGTCCTGAAGTTAAGCACTAGAAGTGATTAAACACCACTTACAGCAAGTGAGACTTGTAGCAAAGTTAAGAGAAAGAGAGAAATGGAAAATTACACAGATTTTTCTCAGAGTGATTCTTTCTGTTGCCAATTGTGTGGCCTGGAGTCTCCAGCTAAAACCAGGATGCTGTTGTAAAAAAAACATAGAGTAAGATGCAGTCATTGCCTTAAAGAATTTCCTGGCTAAATGTTTATTAAAAAAAAAAAGTTAGAAATTAAGTGTGGGCCTAGAGTGAAAAAAGAAAAAGTCATTATGATAATATGATCTAAATAACAATGCACCTTGTTCTGAGTGGATTGGTGGGAAGTTTTCCTCAGGATGCCTCCTTTAATTTGATTTGTTTTCAGATGGTTCTTTTATAGTCTGTAATAACACACACCTCTTCCTCTATGCTAAAATGAGCTCAGCCAGCTATGATGAGAAGACAAGACAGCTCAGAGATTAGTGAACTGTGATTCATGAAAGTGGAAGACGAGATCTATTCGATCATAAAGCCCATCCCATTATCAGTGTAGGATTATGTTTTATGCAGCTCTTTTGCAGCAGGAACAATATCCAAAAGAGTCGAGGCAGATGAGATGCCCTAAGAAAAATGAATTTGTTTTCTGACTCCCACAACAGGTTCTTGTCTCCCAGCTGCTCCAGGTGAGCTTTAGATCATCTGATGGAGCATCAAGCAGATGCAATTCGTGGTGATCTAAACTCTCACCTCCCAGGGTGCAGCAAGAAAGGCTGTTGAGGAAAATGCTGCAAGCTGAAGGATGGTGCAGGATGCTGGCAAGCAGCTGGATGGAGAGAGTTAGAGGGGACCAGGCAGAGTTTGCTGCCACTGATCTGTCAGAAAGCAAGCTGCTGGCAGCAAAGACTGAGCAAGCAGGGCAAGAGCTGCTCATAAAACCCTTAAGCTGCCTCACCTGTTTGCTTTGGGCTTTCTCTGTTGCAAAAGTTAATTGTGCTGCTTGATATAAGTAAAACCTCCTGGTTGTCTTTGGGGAGTTGGCTACCCAAGTCAGTCTAGAGGCAGCTGCCTCAAAGCTCTGCCTGTCATAAGGTCCCGTTGAATAAATCATTAAAAAAAGCTTTGAGGCAGGAATCAGAAACCAAAGCACCTCCTCCCTCCCCAGCTTGCAGACTGGCTGTCTGCAGGGCTTTGGAGGATGCTTCAGTGAATATCTGGCTGCTTTTCACAAAACAGAAGGGTGGAGGGGCTGGAAAAGATGATTCAAGAGTACCTTGTACCCTGGTGCCTACTGAAGTCCTGCCTTGTTTTGCTTGGTTCAGGACCTTGCCTGTGTCAGGGTCTCCCACCTTGATAGCATTAAAATACACAACCCAGTTTATGCAATAACTAGGAATGTAAAGCATGGAAATGCCAACTTTTCTGGAAATATTAACATTTCTGATTAATTCCGTGGGGTTTGGGTTTGTGACAATTTTCCTGTGTGCTGTTGCTCTGCATGGAGCAGTGTTGGACAGAACGATGGTCAGGGTGTTATGGCACAAGAAAGGAGCTCATGCCTGGGTGGTTTTTTGGGGTGCTGCCCCAGATGGGATGTGCTCTGGGTTTCTGCTGCCTGCTGAGGTGGCTGGTTATAAGGTTTGTAGCTGAATGTGCATTTCTAGACAAGAGCTGAAGCATTCAGGTGTCTCTTTGCCCCATCCATGTTCATAAAGTCAGATCCTTGAGGAATTGGAATATTGTAACCTTCAAAAGAGCCTGACTTGGGTTTTTCCAGAGGGGATGATGCTGATCTGGTTTTTATGTTTTCTTTTCTTTCAGCCATTGGTCCAGACTTTTCCAAGACACTCTTGAAGAAGTTAACTCTTGTTAAAGTGGGTGGTGAAGTAATCATTGAGTGTAAGCCAAAAGCTTCCCCAAGACCTACTTATTCTTGGAAGAAAGGGAAAGACATCCTAAGAGAAAACGAGAGGTAATGTCTTGAAGCAACCATTTCTTTCTCCAACCCAGGGGCTTTCAGCAAGGAAAGCTAAATTTGTCATTAATAGTTTCCTCAAAATTGACTTGCAAATAAAGGTGAAAACAGCTAGTGTTCATTCTCAGGGAGCTGGGGGTGAGATTTCTATTCCCATTGTGTTCACCCCACTCTCTGTGTGCTGTTAAAGCATCCCTGCCAAGAAGCTGATAAAGACACATTCTAAAAAGCAAATATTTTGCTTCTGCATTGCTCTAAACAGCCATTGTTTTTCAAAAAATACCTTCCCAGGAGATAAAACCCTCCAGGACAAATTACACTGCTCTGGTACATTACTCAGTGTCCCACAGATGGGAATTATTTGGGGTCAGTAACTCACTTGGCAGTCCTAACACCCGAGCTGGAGATGACTTTTGGAAACCAGCCAAGGCATTTTTCTTCTGGTTTTTTTCTAATTTTTGCATTTCAAAAGGAAAATTAGTAGGAAGTGGGGTCCCACCTTTGAAATTTGCATGCCTGGTGTTGCCATGATTTGCTGCTGACTGTGTGTAAGGGGATGGTCGTGTGACCTGTCCCCTGTGTGCAGGACTAGGATGGATGGGGGAAATCCTGTCCTATTAGTAAAGGTCAAAAAAGCCAGAAATTACAGGAAATTGTTAGTTTTAAAATCTTTAAACCTGTTTGAGCTCTTCTTTTATCCTGGAAAGTCTTCATTCAACCTGCCTGTAACGTGAATTGAAATATGTACTAGGGTGATGTCCACGAGGGTGTGAAAAACTGTAGTTCATTTAGAGCCAGATGAGTCAAATAATGAACGACCTATTTGTGACTTATTTAGCTCCTGTTACCTGGTCTTTTCAAAGCTGTTCGACTTCCCTTCTTGGGATGAAAAGTGTTGGGTGATCAATGGCCCAGAGCTTCCTCTAGCAGGCAGAGTACAAAGCTGTGTGAGGTCAATGTTCTCATAGCTCAAAGTCTATTGATTTTTCAAATGAAATAACTTAGAATCGTTTTGGTTAGAAGACACCTTCAAGATCATCAAGTCCAACTGTTAACCCAAGGCAGACTTGCTTTTCTGGTGAAGATTGTGCAAAGGATGGGAAGTATTAAATACTGGAAGTTTTGGAGTGTCAGTCTCCAGAGTGGGGTTTTAAACCCACTGCCCTGAATCAAGGTTGCCATATGGATGATGTCCACAACCAGGCAGGAGAGACCTTCCTGATGGGTTTTCACCCAAGGTCTGGCCAGCCTTGGGTGGGAACCCAAGGAGATCACCACCAGGTGCCCCCACCTTCAGCATTAACATCAGGTGTCCCACCTCCAAGTCAACAGCCTAAAAGCTGCCTCTGCTGGCAGGGGCTTGAGGGGAAGCTGGTCTATGTAGGATCTCCAGCTCCTGGGATGGCAGGATGTCATCTGCAGGCAGAGCCCCCAGCAGCAGTGGGACACCAGCACAGCCAGGAGCAGAGGAAGGAACTGTGGCATCATTACCTGGACTGGTCACCTGGGTCCTTGGAACTTCCCTCCTGCCTCCACTGCATCCAGCACTGTGAGTCCATTCATCAACCTTCTCATTCCTCCAGTGCTTGGCCACCTTGGATCCCTTGCCTATGATTTAAGGCCAGAGGGAGGGATTTGGCTCCTGTGTTGTCCATTAATGATAAAATCCTTCTTGTTGGGACAAGTGGTCAGCAAGACAGCCCCGTGAGGTCCCATCCATCCCCTCATCCTTGCTGGCACAGTCTGGCTGAAATGTTCTCTGCTGTTGTTCTCTAGGTGTGGCCCAGTTCTTCCTCCTCATTTTAACCTCAGAGTGAGGAGGAAGGATTAGTTTATTTGAGTAAGGGCTTAGGGAAGGGAAGACATTTGAGCTGTGCTTCTTGCTTGGCCACTGCTGTGCAATGTTGACAACAAAGTGATGTATTTTATTTAGCACTCCTCTCTCATCTGCAGGCTTACCTAAAATTTGGATGCTGATTTCCCAAGGGAATGTGGCTTATGCACTGGTAGTGTAAGGCATGGGCACAGCTCAGGTTGCCTCTGTGTTCACTTCCAAATAACTTTTGAATGGGTTGTTTGAACTGGCTGTAGATGTTTCAGCAGGTTTCCACCTGCAGGTTAGGAGAGGAAGAGATGTGCCTCAAAACCAGCAGGTTGCTTCAAAGCTTTGTGGAAATAGGCAGCTGGGAGAGAAGGAGAAACTTGTTTCCCCTCAGCCCTGTCACCACCTGGAGTCACACCATGGTGGACACGAGGGAGCCCACACCAGAGCACCACATGTCTGCCTAAGGAGCTGCATAGGCTTTACCTACAGTATTTTCCTGGCCAACCTTCTCCTGAAACAGGCATAGTCAGAAAAAATGGGTAAATAGTCCACACCTTGCTGCCTGCTGGTCACAGTCCACGTGCCCAGGTGGACTTTGGGCATTGGCTGGCAGGATGGGTTGCCTCAGTCCTCTGAGCAGCTTTGTGTTGAGCTCTGCAGCTCCAGCCAGGTTCAGGTGTTGGTGCTCATGCCATGCTCCTCCTGCTGAGCATGAGGCTCCAGAACCAGGAGCCTCCCAGCCAGGCACCAAGCCCTGGATGGGAAACCAGACGTGAAGTGTGCCCAAGCAGGTGTGAAATCTGCTACTTCAGCCCGGGGTTGGGGTTTTTTTTGCCAGCTAGATCATCCAGTGGGGCTTATCTGGCAAAATGTCCTCATGAACACTGCTCTGTTGACTTGGCAGCTGGAGTTGTTTTGTTCTTGTGCATGGTTGGTTGTGTCTCCTGGGGGAGTGAGGGTGTTGGATCCTCTCCACCACCCTTATTAACCACACCAGCCTTGCAAGGCTGTACCTGGAGACTCTGTGAAATGTGCAATTAAATTATATTGTCACATATTGTTCATCAGCACTGGCTGACTTCATGGGCAGGAGAGGCCAAGTGCTTGGTCCTCTGCTTGAAGTCTCTCTGTTTCTGGTTTCTGTGGTTGCTGAAACATTCTCTCCTTGACTGGAGTCCAGTCCTACCACCTCCCTATGCCCACACTTGTGTGTGGGCTTCAGACAAGGACTTTCTTGGCCATCAAAAAAAACTGTTAAAATATAGGAAGAAAGATGCCAAGAAAAGCTGTTGCTAAAATCTCTTCATCTAGGGCAGAAACCTGAACTTTTAGGCAGGTTTGGGAGAAGAAACTGAAGTGAAATCTCTGGTTAAACTGCTGTTAGAGTCCTTCAAGTTTTAGAGAGGCACCTGAACATCTGGATGCTTCTCCAAACTGCACCTGACCATGTGAAGGTTCATCAATATAGATGGTCCTTCTGATTCCAGGTGGAGTTGAAAGCAAAGTTGATGTGTCAGTCCTTGCTTTGAATTCTGATGTCCACCTTGACAGCCCCCATGGCAATTGCTCCAGCATTTCTCCTGGGGTTTGTGTGACTTTTCACACAGAAGAATAACATTAGGGACTCTTTGCTGGAGACTGAAATGCTGTGCATCAAATTTTCCTGCCAGAACTCTTGCTCTGGAGGCTGCTCCTCTCCAGGAGGCAAAATGAAGTGTGGTGTTCAGTGTTTGTCCAGAGAAAAGAGACTACTATGGAAAAGAAAAAAGGAGCTTTACTGGTTTAGGCTTCATATCCTTCTCTGCAGGCTGAGGTGGCATGTTCTGCACCCCTGATGAGTAACATGCCCTGAAGGTGTCTCTTACTGGTGGCTCAGAACTGTGCAATTGTGTTATTAGAAACTCTGCCCTGGGGTACAATTATATTATTGCAGTCATTAAAGGCAGTTCATCTCCATAATAATGGAAATCCTGCCTTGGAGGCTTGACTGAGTCAAAATAATGTTAGTAGCCTGACTCCAGAAGGTAAATCTTCTATAGAAACAGATGTAGCCCAGATATAGATGTATTGCAAGTGCTTGGAAACAAAGACTATTTCTGTATGGGTAAAGATAGATCATTTTGTATCATAGAATCATGGACTGCTTGGGCTTGGAAGGGACCTTAAAGATCAAAATCAGCCTCATAGGGCCACTGGTAGAGGTCTGCTGCCTGCCCTGGTGTTTCCCACCTTCCACACCATTGGGATGGGAGACATGACTAAAATTCACCTTGCCTCTGGGAAATCCTCCTTCTGGAAGAGGGGATAACTTTCAGATAGGAATAGTCACCCTGGAGCTGTGCAGGCTGTGTCATCACAGAGACAATAGTCTGGAAGAGTGTCCAGGACTTGCTGGCCCCAGCACACTCCTCAGGCAGAAGGCATTTTACCCTTTCAGAATAGACTCTTATTCATATGGCCTGGAAGTTTGAGCCAGTTGTTGAGTTCTGCAGCTGGTAGGGAGTCATTCCAGAAGCCAAGAAGCCTGAGGAGCTCAAGGTAGAAGTGGTGTCTTCTATTCACTGCAAAACTGCAACGTGTCTTTGGGACACATCAGATCATTCATCAGAGAGGAACAGTTGGGTTGAGTTCAAAATGTTTTTCACTTGCTGTTCAGTTCTCCTATATTCATATTTCCAGATAGGTTCAACCTCTGATCTCATTAGTCTGACTCAACAATAGGGGGAAAGAGGTTTTGAGGAGCTGGGATCTCATTATATAGGTTCTCTCTTCTCACATCCCAGCTGCATCAGTGTGACTCAGAAGTGATGCTGGACTGGAGCCTGTGAGGTGGAGAGTGATGCTGCCCTTCAAAACCAGCAAAGCTCCTCGAGTGAGGAGTCCACAGGCTGTAGAGCCAGGACTTATGGGTTTTATTTTTATTATACCATGCAGAAAACTGATGATTTATTTAAACTGTGCCTATGCTCTGCTCAAAGCTGTCTCAGAACCCAAATCAATCATTCCTGTGTATCAGTGGGAGCTAGAGGTAGACAGTAATTTTACGTGAGGTTTATCCATATAAAACAGAAATTCAGAGTAAGCCACAAATTTGGAAAAACTTCCTTGAATTGCTGGCCCCTGTATAGGACTGAAGTGAATGGAAGCAAGCCCTTAATGAAGGACTTCTTTAAGCTCCTGGGCTCCTAAAGCCAAGCACCCTCTGCTCTGCAGGATTTCCCATCTGGGACAGTTTTTCCCTGGCATTACTCTGTGTATATTGTTCATCAGCAGGAGTAGGAGGGGCAGTCAGATTGTTCTTGCAGGATTTGGTTAATCCTCTCCTAATAATTCAATTACATCTAATGCAACAGCATTAGATAAATTTGTTCCTGAGACTAGTGCTTTAAAAGCTGTTTTCAGGTGATCTTATCCCAGAAATCTTTCCATTTCTTCATAATTTTGGCACAGCTCCCACAAAGATCCTCTGTCACAGCTGCTCCCACACTCTGAGCTGCTGGAGGACTGTCCTGCCTGGGAACTGTGATTCTCTTTGACCTATACACCAGGAAGCATTTTAAAAAATCATTTAAACCAGTTAATTCAGCAGTTAATTTAAAAGAGTTCTGTTTCCAGCCATTAAATCTCCCTTAATTTTCATATAGGTGATTAGACACTGGAATGGGCTGCCCAGGGGAGGTGCTGGAGTCACCATCCCTGGAGGGGTTCAAAAAATGAGTAGATGGAGCACCTGAAGCTGTGGTCTAGTGGTTAGGGAGATGTTGGGAGGGAGGTTGGACTTGATGATCCCAGAGGTCCTTTCCAACCAGAGTGATTCTATGATTGTGCAAGATTTGCATCACTTTCCTTGCAGAAGCCTTTCCTCTTTTCTCAGGTGCTTGGTTATGACACAGAAACGACTTTAATTTACATGCAGTAATGGTAATATTGGCATTTATTTATTTCTGATGGAGTGTTTCAGTTTAGATATCAGTCTGTCACAAAGATTTCCCAAAAACACTTGTGTGGTTCAAGAGCAGATGAGGGAGATGTCATGTTTTGATCTCTTTATCTACCATGGCCTCTTGCTGCACTCATTCTCCCTTGCTCCTCAAGCATAGTCTACGTGCAGGAAAACCAAGACAACATTTATTTAGGGAAAATACTATTTTTCTGCCAGTCCTGTGGTCTGGTACCAGCCTCCTGCTGACCTGTTGATCAGCCCAAGGGTGGGGACAGACTGTGGGACAGCAGTGGGTGAAGCATTTGGGTCTGAGTTGAGGCATTTGGGTCTGAGATGAGGCATTTAGGTCTGGGCTAGTGCTGGCTGTGGTGCTGGTGAGCCCTGCTCTGGTCTGCTTGGGACATTGCTGTGAGGAGAGTGGGGCTGGCAGGATTTTCAGCTGCCTCATGCACTTGGTAAGAGCTTGCACACATCAAACATCTAATGTGTATTCCCTGGAAGGAGTGAATGTTTAAAATATGTACCTAATAGTCTTCATTCCTAATGGAAGTCACATTTACCCTGCTACCAGACACGTACTCAGTCCAGGGCAGAAAAATAATTGTACTTTTAAGCCCCAAAACAAATTGCTCTTCTTTGGTCCTTGTTCTTGTAAAGCCCTTACATCATTAGAGCTGTTCCTGCTCTGTGACTGTACACTGCATGCATTGTTTATACAGTTTAATTGTAAGGAAGGAAACTCATAAAAAAACAAATGATGTTCTGTGCTGGTAGCAAAGAATATGAAAGTGTCCAATTAAACAACCACTCACTAGGACTTGTACAATAGCAACATCTGTTATCTTAATTAAACAAGTTTCTTTATGAAGGGACCTTCATAGTGCACTTTGAGCAGGATCTGACCTAGATACTCCAGGCACACTCACTATCTACATGGAAATTGTCCCAGTTGGTCCCATTATCTTGCAGTCTTGACAAGCTTGGTGATGTATGAGCACACTCTTGCACACACAGAACCACACAGCTTCCAGCAGGAAGATTTTTAATGGTTTTTTTTTTCTAGCTGAAAACCAATAAAAGCCCAGAAATGCAGCATATAGTGGCATTTACCCACCGAGTTCAGTCACAGCAGCAGCTGGATGTGAAAAGAGTGCCCAGCGAGCTTGGACCTTGTCAAATCACATGGAGGAGGGAGAACCACACTTTCAGAAAGTGCTCACAATTCATTCTCAAAAGTCTTCAGGGTTTAAGTAATTTAGGGCCAGATTTTTCCAGGTATTTCA